>NC_080085.1:93827209-94065957 GCF_949987535.1 Balaenoptera acutorostrata | reverse complement strand
CCTAGAGCCTCTGCTCTGAAACGAGAGTCCACCACAATGAGAAGTCTGTGCACCACAATGAAGAGTAGCCCCCGCTCGCTGCAACTAGAGAAAGCCCAGATGCAGCGACGAAGACCCAACACAGCCAAAAAATAGGTAAATAAATAAATTTATTTAAAAAAAGAATTAATATTGTTAAAATGTCCATGCTGAAGGGTGGAGTCAAGATGGCGTACTAGGAGGACATGGAATTTGCGGCACCTCACAACTAGGGCACCTACCAGGCACTGGTGAGGGACTACAGACACCTAAGGGGACAGGAGGAACCCCCAGAGACCAGGTTGTGGGATCTTGGTTCCCAGGCCAGAGGTCAGGCCCGAGTTCCTGTGGTGGGAGCTCTGAGTCCAAACCGCTGGACTAACAGAGAACCTCACACCCCAGGGAATATCAATTGGAGTGAGGCCTCCCAGAGGTCCTCATCTCAGCACCAAGACCCAGCTCTGTCTAACTGCCTGCAAACTCCAGTGCTGGACGTCTCAGGCCAAACAACCAGTAAGACAGGAATACAGCATCACCCATCAAAAAAAAAAAAAAAAAGAAATGACAAAAAAATTTGTTACAGATAAAGGAGCAAGGTAAAAACCTACAAGACCAAATAAATGAAGATGAAATAGGCAACCTACCTGAAAAAGAATTCAGAGTAATGACAGTAAAGATGATCCAAAATCTCAGAAACAGAATGGAAAAAATACAAGAAATATTTAACAAGGATCTACAAGAACTAAAGAGCAAACAAACAGTGATGAACAATACAATTACTGAAATTGAAAATACTCTAGAAGGAATCAATAACAGAATAACTGAGGCAGAAGAACGGATAAGTGAGCTGGAAGATAAAATGGTGGAAATAACTGCCAGGGAGCAGAATAAAGAAAAAAGAATAAAAAGAATTGAGGACAGTCTCAGAGACATCTGGGACAACATTAAATGCACCAACATTCGAATTATAGGGGTCCCAGAAGAAGAAGAGAAAAAGAAAGGGTCTGAGAAAATATTTGAAGAGATTATAATCGAAAAGTAACCTAACATGGGAAAGGAAATAGTCAATCAAGTCCAAGAAGCACAGAGAGTACCATACAGGATAAACCAAAGAGAAACGTGCCAAAACACATATTAATCAAACTATCAAAAATTAGATACAGGGCTTCCCTGGTGGCGCAGTGGTTGAGAATCTGCCTGCCAATGCAGGGGACACGGGTTCGAGCCCTGGTCTGGGAAGATCCCACATGCCGCAGAGCAACTAGGCCCGTGAGCCACAATTACTGAGCCTGCGCATCTGGAGCCTGTGCTCTGCAACAAGAGAGGCCGTGATAGTGAGAGGCCCACACACCGCGATGAAGAGTGGCCCCCACGTTCCACAACTAGAGAAAGCCCTTGCACAGAAACGAAGACCCAACACAGCCGTAAATAAATAAATTAAATAAATAAAAATTAAAAAATATATATCCATGGACTCCCATATGCCTATGTAATAATCCACGAGCTCATTCTATTAAAAAAAATTACATACAAAAAAAAATACTGAAAGCAACAAGGAAAAAGCAACAAATAACATACAAGGGAATCCCCATAAGGTTAAGAGCTCATTTTTCAGCAGAAACTCTGCAAGCCAGAAAGGAGTGGCAGGACATATTTAAAGTGATGAAAGGGACAGGAACCAAGAGAGCGGAGTAGAAGGACGTGCTCTCACTCCCTCTTGTGAGAACACCAGAATCACAACAAACTGCTGCACAATCATCGACAGGAAGACACTGAAACTCACCAAAAAAGATAACCCACATCCAAAGACAAAGGAGAAGCCACAATGAGACAATAGGAGGGGCGCAATCTCAGTAAAATCAAATCCCATAATTGCTGGGAGGGTGACTCACAGTCTAGAGAACACTTATACCACAGAAGTCCACCCACTGGAGTGAAGGTTCTGAGCCCTACGTCAGGTTCCCAATGGGAAGAGGAATTCCTAGAGAATCAGACTTTGAAGGCTAGTGGGATTTGACTGCAGGACTTCTACAGGACTGGGGGAAACAGAGATCCCACTCTTGGAGGGCACACACAAAGTAGTGTGCGCATCGGGACCCAGGGGAAGGAGCAGTGACCCCAGGGGAGACTGAACCAGACCTACCTGCTAGTACTGGAGGGTCTCCTGCAGAGGCGGGCGGTGGCTGTGGCTCACTGTGGGGACAAGGACACTGGCGGCAGAAGTTCTGGGAAGTACTCCTTGGCGTGAGCCCTCCCAGAGTCTGCCGTTAGCCACACCAAAGAGCCCAGGTAGGCTCCAGTGTTGGGTTGCCTCAGGCCAAACAACCAACAGGGAGGGAACCCAGCCCCACCCATCAGCAGACAAGAAGATTAAAGTTTTGCTAAGCTCTGCCAACCAGAGCAACACCCAGCTCTACCCACCACCAGTCCCTCCCATCAGGAAACTTGCACAAGCCTCTTAGATAGCCTCATCCACCAGAGGGCAGACAGCAGAAGCAAGAAGAACTACAATCCTGCAGCCTGTGGAACAAAAACCACATTCACAGAAAGCTACACAAGATGAAAAGTCAGAGGGCTATGTACCAGATGAAGGAACAAGATAAAACCCCAGAAAAACAACTAAATGAAGTGGAGGTAGGCAACCTTCCAGAAAAAGAATTCAGAATAATGATAGTGAAGATGATCCAGGACCTCGGAAAAAGAATGGAGGCAAAGATCGAGAAGATGCAAGAAATGTTTAACAAAGACCTAGAAGAATTAAAGAACAAACAAACAGAGATGAACAATACAATAACTGAAATGAAAAATACACTAGAAGGAATCAATAGCAGAATAACTGAGGCAGAAAAACGGATAAAGTGACCTGGAAGACAGAATGGTGGAATTCACTGCTGCGGAATAGAATAAAGAAAAAAGAATGAAAAGAAATGAAGACAGACTAAGAGACCTCTGGGACAACATTAAACACAACAACATTCGCATTATAGGGGTCCCAGAAGGAGAAGAGAGAGGGAAAGGACCAGAGAAAATATTTGAAGATATTATAGTCTAAAACTTCCCTAACATGGGAAAGGAAATAGCCACCCAAGTCCAGGAAGCCCAGAGAGACCCACACAGGATAAACCCAAGGAGAAACACGCCAAGACACACAGTAATCAAACTGGCAAAAATTAAAGACAAATAAAAATTATTGAAGGCAGCAAGGGAAAAACGACAAATAACATACAGGGGAACTCCCATAAGGTTAACAGCTGATTTCTCAGCAAAAACTCTACAAGCCAGAAGGGAGTGGCATGATATAATTAAAGTGATGAAAGGGAAGAACCTACAACCAAGATTACTCTAGCCAGTAAGGATCTCATTCAGATTCGATGGAGAAATCAAAAGCTTTACAGACAAGCAAAAGCTAAGAGAATTCAGCACCACCAAACCAGCTCTACAACAAATGCTAAAGGAACTTCTCTAAGTGGGAAAAACAAGAGAAGAAAAGAACCTACAAAAACAAACCAAAACAATTAAGAAAATGGTTATAGGATCATACATATCGATAATTACCTTAAACGTAAATGGATTAAATGCTCCAACCAAAAGACACAGGCTTTCTGAATTGATACAAAAATAAGACCCATATATATGCTGTCTACAAGAGACCCACTTCAGACCTAGGGACACATACAGACTGAAAGTGAGGGGATGGAAAAAGATATTCCATGCAAATGGAAATCAGAAGAAAGCTGGAGTAGCAATACTCATGTCAGATAAAATAGACTTTAAAATAAAGAATGTTACAAGAGACAAGGAAGGACACTACATAATGATCAAGGGATCAATCCAAGAGGAAGATATAAGAATTATAAATATATATGCACCCAACATAGGAGCACCTCAATACATAAGGCAACTGCTAACAGCTCTAAAAGAGGAAATCGACAGTAACACATTAATAGTGGGGGACTTTAACACCTCACTTACACCAATGGACAGATTATCCAAAATGAAAATAAATAAGGAAACAGAAGCTTTAAATGACACAATAGACCACACAGAAGTAATTGATATTCATAGGACATTCTATCCAGAAACAGCAGATTACACTTTCTTCTCAAGTGCGTACGGAACATTCTCCAGGATAGATCACATCTTCGGTCACAAATCAAGCCACAGTAAATTTAAGAAAACTGAAATCATATAAAGCATCTTTTCTGACCACAACGTTATGAGATTAGAAATGAATTACAGGGGAAAAAACGTAAAACACATAAACACATGGAGGCTAAACAATACGTTACTAAATAACCAAGAGATCACTGAAGAAATCAAAGAGGAAATCAAAAAATACCTAGAAAGAAATGACAGAGAAAACACGATGATCCAAAACCTATGGGATGCAGCAAAAGCAGTTCTAAGAGGGAAGTTTATAGCTATACAAGCCTACCTAAAGAAACAAGAAACATCTCAAATAAACAATCTAACCTTACACCTAAAGGAACTAGAGAAAGAAGAACAAACAAAACCCAAAGTTAGCAGAAGGAAAGAAATCATAAAGATCACAGCAGAAATAAATGAAATAGAAAAAAAGAAAACTATAGCAAAGATCAATAAAACTAAGAGCTGGTTCTTTGAGAAGATAAACAAAATTCATAAATCATTAGCCAGACTCATCAAGAAAAAGGGGGAGAGGACTCAAATCAATAAAATTAGAAATGAACAAGGAGAAGTTACAACAGACACCGCAGAAATACAAAGCATCCTGAGAGACTACTACAAGCAACTGTATGCCAATAAAATGGACAACCTGGAAGAAATGGGCAAACTCTTAGAAAGGTATAACCTTCCAAGACTGAACCAGGAAGAAATAGAAAATATGAACAGGCCAAACACAAGTGATGAAATTGAAACTGTGACTAAAAATCTTCCAACAAACAAAAGTCCAGGACCAGGTGGTTTCACAGGAGAATTCTATCAAACAATTAGAAAAGAGCTAACACACATCCTTCTCAAACTTTTCCAAAAAACTGCAGAGGAAGGAACACTTCCAAACTCATTCTATGAGGCCACCATCAGCCTGATACCAAAACCAGACAAAGATACTACAAAAAAAGAAAATTACAGACCAATATCACTGATGAATGTAGATGCAAAAATCCTCAACAAAATACTAGCAAACAGAATCCAACAATACATTAAAAGGGTCATACACTATGATCAAGTGGGATTTATCCCAGGGGTGCAAGGTTTCTTCAATATACGTAAATCAATCAATGTGATACACCATATTGACAAATTGAAGAAGAAAAACCATATGATCATCTCAATAGATGCAGAAAAAGCTTTTGACGAAATTCAACACCAATTTATGGTAAGAAATCTCCAGCAGGTGGGCATAGAGGGAACCTACCTCAACATAATAAAGGCCATATATGACAAATCCACAGCAAACATCATTCTAAATGGTGAAAAACTGAAAGCATTTCCTCTAAGATCAGGAACAAGACAAGGATGTCCACTCTCACCACTATTATTCAACATAGTTTTGGAAGTCCTGCCACGGCAATCAGAGAAGAAAAAGAACTAAAGGAATACAAATTGGAAAAGAAGAAGTAAAACTGTCACTGTTTGCAGATGACATGATACTATACATAGAGAATCCTAAAGATGCCACCAGAAAACTACTAGAGCTAATCAATGAATTTGGTAAAGTTGCAGGATACAAAATTAATGCACAGAAATCTCTTGCATTCCTATACACTAATGATGAAAAATCTGAAAGAGAAATTAAGGAAACACTCCCATTACCATTGCAACAAAAAGAATAAACTACCTAGGAATAAACCTACCAAGGGAGACAAAAGACTTGTACGCAGAAAACAATAAGACACTGATGAAAGAAATTAAAGATGATACTAACAGATAGAGATATACCATGTTCTTGGATTGGAAGAATCAAGATTGTGAAAATGACTATACTACCCAAAGCAATCTACATATTCAATGCAATCCCTATCAAATTACTAATGGCATTTTTTATGGAACTAGAACAAAAAATCTTAAAATTTGTATGGAGACACAAAAGACTCCGAATAGCCAAAGCAGTCTTGAGGGAAAAAAACGGAGCTGGAGGAATCAGACTCCCTGACTTCAGACTATACTACTACAAAGCAACAGTCATCAAGACAATATGGTACTGGCACAAAAACCAAAACATAGATCAATGGAACAAGATAGAAAGCCCAGAGATAAACCCACGTAACTGTGGTCAACTAATCTATGACAAAGGAGGCAAGGATATACAATGGAGAAAAGACAGTCTCTTCAATAAGTGGCGCTGGGAAAACTGGACAGCTACATGTAAAAGAATGAAATTAGAACACTCCATAACACCAAACACAAAAATAAACTCAAAATGGATTAAAGACCTAAATGTAAGACCAGACACTATAAAACTCTTAGAGGAAAACATAGGAAGAACACTGTCTGACATAAATCACAGCAAGATCTTTTTTGATCCACCTCCTAGAGAAATGGAAATAAAAACAAAAATAAACAAATGGGGCCTAATGAAACTTCACAGCTTTTGCACAGCAAAGGAAACCATAAACAAGATGAAAAGACAACCCTCAGAATGGGAGAAACTATTTGCAAACAAAACAAGTGACAAAGGATTAATCTCCAGAATATACAAGCAGCTCATGTAGGTCAATATCAAAAAAAACAAACAACCCAATCCAAAAATGGGCAGAAGACCTAAATAGACATTTCTCTGAAGAAGATATGCAGATTGCCAGCAAACACATGAAAAGATGCTCAACATCACTAATCATTAGAGAAATGCAAATCAAAACTACAATGAGGTATCACCTCACACTAGTCAGAATGGCCATCATCAAAAAATCTACAAACAATAAATGCTGGAGAGGGTGTGGAGAAAAGGGAAACCTCTTACACTGTTGGTGGGAATGTAAATTGGTACAGCCACTATGGAGAACAGTATGAAGGTTCCTTAAAAGACTAAAATAGAAGTACCATACGAGCCAGCAATCCCACTACTGGGCATATACCCTGAGAAAACCATAATTCAAAAAGAGTCATGTACCACAATGTTCACTGCAGCTCTATTTACAATAGCCAGGACATGGAAGCAACCTAAGTGTCCATCGACAGATGAATGGATAAAGAAGATGTGGCACATATATACAAGGGAATATTACTCAGCCATAAACGGAAACGAAATTGAGCTATTTGTAGTGAGGTGGATAGACCTGGAGTCTGTCATACAGAGTGAAGTAAATCAGAAAGAGAAAAACAAATACAGTATATTATCACATATATATGGGATCTAAAAAAAACAAAAAAGTTCTGAAGAACCTAGGGGCAGGACAGGAATAAAGACGCAGATGTAGAAAATGGACTTGAGGACACAGTAGGGGGAAGGGTAAGCTGGGACGAAGTAAGAGAGTAGCACTGATATATATACACTACCAAATTTTAAATAGCTAGCGGGAAGCAGCTGCATGGCACAGGGAGATCAGCTCGGTGCTTTGCGACCACCTAGAGGGGTGGGATAAGGTAGGTGGGAGGGAGACGCAAGAGGGAGGGGATATGGGGATATATGTATGCATATAGCTGATTCACTTTGTTATACAGCAGAAGCTAACACAACACTGTAAAGCAATTATACTCCAATAAAGATGTTAAAAAAAAAAGTCCATGCTACCCAAAGCCATCCACAGACTCAAGGCAATCCCTATCAAAATTCAAATGGCACTTTTCATAGAAATAGAAAGAAATCCTAAAATTCACATGTAACCACAAGAGACCCTGAATAGACAATGAAATCCTGAAAAAGAACAAAGTTGAAGGCATCACATTTCCTGATTTCAAACTATATTACAAAGCTACAGTAATCAAAACAGCATGGTTCTGGCATAAAAATAGACACACAGGCTAACAGAACAGAGATGAGAGCCCAAAATAAATCCACATATATATAGTCAACTAATATCTGAAAAGGGAACCAAGACTACTCAATGTGGAAAGAACAGTGCCTTCAATAAATGGTGTTGGGAAAACTGAATATCCACATGCAAAAGAATGAAATTGGACCGTTATTTTACACCATGCACAAAAATTAACTCAAAATGAATTAAGGACTTAATCATAAAACCCAAAACTATAAAATTCCTAGAGGAAAATATAGGGGAAAAAGTTCCTTCACATTGGTCTTAGCAACAATTTTTAAGATAGGACACCAAAAGCATAAGCAAATGTCAATAAGTGGGACTACATAAGGTTAAAAAGCTTCTGCAAAGAGAAAGAAATAATCAACAAAATGAAAAGGCAACATATAAAACAGAAGAAAGTATTTGCAAACCATAAATCAGATAAGGGATTAACATCTACAACATATAAGGGACTTACACAACTCAACAGCAAAAAACAAAACAAAACAGAACAAAAATCCTGATTAAGAAATGGACAAGGGACCTGAATAGATATTTTTTACAAAGATATACAAATGGCCAACAAATACATGAAAAGGTTCTGAACATCACTAATCATCAGGAAATGCAAATCAAAACCACAATGAGGTATAATTACACACCTGTTAGAATGGCTATTATCAAAAGACTATTATCAATAGTCTTATCAATAGCTATCTTATCAATAGCTATTATCTATTAAGTGTTGGCAAGAATGTGGAAAATAGGGAGCCAAAGCGCACTGTTGGTGATGATGTAAATTGGTACAGCGCTATGGAAAACATGTATGGAGGTCCTCAAAAGATTAAAATTAGAACTACCACATGATTTGGTAATCCCACTTCTGGGTATACATTCAAAGGAAATGAAGTCACTATCTTGAAGAGATATCTGCACCCCTTTGTTCATTGCAGCATTTTTCACAAAATCTAAGACAAATCTGTTTACAGATGAATGGATAAAGAAAATTTGGTGTGTGCATATATGTGTGTGTGTGTGTGTGTGTATGTATATATATATATACACACAAAAGATTATTATTTAGCCATAAAAGGGAAGTTCTGCAAGGTGCAGCAACATGGATGGACATTGAGGGCACTACACTAAGTGAAATAAATCAGACAGAGAAAGACAAATACTATATGATCTCAGTTATATGTGGAATATAAAATAGCCAGCTTTATAGAAGCAGAGTAGAACGGTGGTTTCCAGGGGCTAGGAGTAGGGGAAATGAGATGTTGGTCAATGTGTACAAACTTCCAGTTTATATGAAAATAAATTCTAGGGATCTAATGTACAGCATGGTGACTACAGTTAACAATATTGTATATTTGAAAGTTGCTATGAGAGTAGAATTTAAATGTTCTCACTACAACAACAACAACAACAACAAAATTGTAATTACATGAGGTGGGGGATATGTTAACTAACCTTACTGTGGTAATCATTTTAATATATGTGCATCAAATCATCACATTGTACATCTTAAACTTACACAATGTTATATGTCAATTATCTCAATAAATCTGGGGGAAAAAAAAGAACCTGGCAGTTCCTTACACACATAGTTGAAGTTTAACAAATATTTGTTGAATTTTTAAAAATTCAAAAAAAAATAAATGAGGTATCAAACCACAAAAAGATATGGAGGAACCTTAAATGCATATTGCTAAGGAGTCAGTCTGAAAAGGATACATATGGTATGATTCCAACTATATAACATTTTGGAAAAGGCAAGAGTATAGAAACAGTAAAATGATCAGTGGTTACCAAGGGTTGGGGAGAGGGATAAACAGGTAGAGCACAAGGGATATTTAGGGTGGGGAAATTATTCTGTATGATACTATAATGGTAGATATATTATGTATTTGGCAAAAGCCATAGAATTGTACACCACCAAGAGTGGATCCTAATGTAAACTATGCAGTTTAGTTAATAATGTATCAATACTGGTTCATCAATTATAACAAATGTACCATACCAATGCAAGATGTTAATAATAGGGAAAACTGGGCATAGTAGAGGGCGTGTGGGTGTATATAGGAACTCTGTACTTTCTGTTCAATTTTTCTGTAAACCTAAAACTGCTCTAAGAAATAAAGTCTATTAACTAAAAAGATTTAAAAAAGGAAAGTATGACAACTATGTCCCATCAAATAGAGAATATCAACAAAGAGAAATTATTAAAACAAAGAATCAATCAACAATGTATGAAGGATTTCAATTTCTTCACATCCTCCTCAACATTTGTTATTGTCTGTCTTTATTATTAGAGCCACCCTAGTGGGTGTGAAAGGGTCTCTAATTGTGGCTTTGATTTGCAGTTCCCTAATGACTATTTACTTCGAAGATCTTCATGTGCTTAATGGCCATTTCTTTATCTTCTTTAGAGAACTGTATATTCAAATCCTTTGGCCATGTAAAAAAAATTAGATTCTTTGCCTTTTATTTTTGAGTTGTAAGAGTTTTTTTATATATTCTGGATAGATGTCCCTTATCAGATATATAATTTGCAAGTATTTTCTCTCATTCTGCATACTGTCTCTTCACTTTCTTGATGGTATCATTTGTACAACAAACATTTTTAATTTTGATGTAGCCAATTTGCATTATTTTTTCTTTTGTCGTGTTTTTATGTCACAGCTAAGAAAAAAATTGCCTAATTCAAAGTCATGAAGATTTAGTCTTACGTTTTCTCTAAGAGTTTTATAGTTTTAGCTCTTACCTTTAGGTCTTTGATCCATTTAGAGTTAATTTTTGTGTATGGTGTAAAAAAAGGTTCAACTTTATGTTTTTTTGTGTATGTATGTGGATATCCATTGTCCCCACACCATTTGTTGAATAGATTATATTTCCCTCTTTGCATTTATTTGGCACTCTGTTGAAAAAATCAATTGACCAGGGACTTCCCTGGTGGCGCAGTGGTTAAGAATCCGCCTGCCAATGCAGGGGACACAGGTTCAATCCCTAGTCTCAGAAGATCCCAAATGCCGCGGAGCAACTAAGCCTGTGCACCACAACTACTGAGCCTGTGCTCTGGAGCCTGCGAGCCACAACTACTGAGCTCATGTGCCACAACTACTGAAGCCCACGCACCTAGAGCCCATGCTGTGCAACAAGAGAAGCCACCGTGGTGAGAAGCCCCCACACCACAACGAAGAGTAGCCCCCACTCGCCACAAGTAGAGAAAGCCCCCGCACAGCAACGAAGACCCAACACAGCCAAAAATAAAATTAATTAATTTTAAAAAATCAATTGACCATAAATGTAAGACTTTATTTCAAGACTCTCAATTCTATTACACTGATCTATATGTCTAACCTTACACCAGGAACATGCTGTCTTGTTTACTACAGCTGTGTAGTAAGTTTTGAAATTGAGAATTGTGAGTCCTCCAACTTTGTTCTTCCTCTTGAATACTGTGTTAGCTATTCTGGGTCCCTTGCATTTCCACATTAATTTTATGATCTCCACTTTGAATACATATCAGTTACCCAGCTTCTGTGGATTGTAACTATACCAGAAGTCTGAAGTTACCACTAGAGGTACGAAAAAAAGGCTCACTTAACATCATCCCTTTAACTTTAGTAGCTTAAGAAAGATGAAAAGAATGTCCATGACTAAGGTGGAGGAAAAGTAGAAGTTTAGGGTAAAGCAGTACAGTAGTATTTCACCTTGAAACCCAAGAAGCCAACAAGACCTAGAAGGGTTGAAAGTTAAGAGGATTCAGGGAAAGTTTAAAAGGAGTATTCAAATCAATGTCTGAATATAAGGGTAGGACAGAAGAATATTACAAAGGAAAAAACTATTAGTGAGTATATGTCCCATATTACAACACTTTTCTTTTTTAAAAAGCTTGTTTTGACAAGTCTACTTTACTATTAATGTTACATTTTGCTGTTCTAATGAGGGATTATGTTTTTGCAAAACCGATTTAAAAATTCATGGTTGGAGTCTGGGTCTCAAGCAAAGTACATTTCCTTAATTTAGGCCATATGACTGAGGAACCAGTTTATCTATTAGTAGTATATCTAAACTACAGGAAAAGTAGCCAAGAAGGAAAAGAAAAATTAACCCTTAAGTTACGAAACCCCAAACATCAATATATAAAAGGGATGACAAGTGTGCTGCTTCTATCCATGATTACCTTTTAAGTATTCATAAAAATCACACTAACATATTCACCTTCAAAGATGCTGGTTTAAATCAATTTAATATTTGAATTGTTTGAAGAGCATAATAAAGTATTCAGGAAACTAAGCTTAAATTACTTAACTTTTGGGCTTCCCTGGTGGCGCAGTGGTTGAGAATCTGCCTGCTAATGCAGGGGACACGGGTTCGAGCCCTGGTCTGGGAAGATCCCACATGCCGCGGAGCAACTAGGCCCGTGAGCCACAACTACTGAGCCTGCACGTCTGGAGCCTGTGCTCTGCAACAAGAGAGGCCGCGATGGTGAGAGGCCCACGCACCGCGATGAGGAGTGGCCCCCGCTTGCTGCAACTAGAGGAAGCCCTCGCACAGAAGCGAAGACCCAACACAGCCCAATAAATAAATAATAAATCCATATGTCTAAAAAAAAAAGATTAATATTTCTTTATGTGTAACTTTTCTACAAACTATTAGATTTAAATTAGAATATCTCACAAACTCAACATAATAATGATGGTTGGGGGCCAGAGTTGACCTGTAAAATAAAAAATTACAGCAAAAATACAAAGAAATACTTCTCTTAGATATCAGAAGCTTATCTTAAAATAGGCTCCTGTTCATAGCACATAATTTTAAATTAGCGCTAATTTTATTTTTAATAAAATTTCTGATTTCCTAACATTGAAATAAATCTACTCCACACAGCCTAATTTATATTATAGTTACAGAAAACATATTACTTTATTCTTATTAAGGCAAACAAACACCAGTTGTGTGCGTTAAACTATTATTCTTATCTGCATTATTGTGTAGGATAAGGAAGCCATTACTTCTAATTTAAAAAACTTAGAAAGATAGGGCTGGTTATGAGAACTAATGAAACAAGTATGTTTACATATACTTTGATAATCTGTAGAAGATATCTGCCCTTCTAAACACTTCAATGCATACATAGCTCAATTTCTACCTCTCCTTGACATTCTATAGTTCCTATGATCCACTTATAATGTAGTCTCAAAGCATCAAGTAAAGGATCTTTAGCAGTATTTTCCCTCTTAGGCCACTTTGCTTAAAATTAAGCTAAAAGGGCCCACTTTTCTTTCATTTAGTATAGTTTTGAAAAATTACCATATCTGGTAATATTTCTTGAGTATATGTGTTAATAAAAAAATTAAAAATTAATGTGTTTTCTAAGCATTTGATTAGAATTTTTCAAAACCTGTGTATGTACCCAGATTTTAACATAACTTAACAAAATGTGGAGAATTTTAATTGACATTTAAAAATTTAGACAGAACTGGTACATACGTACAATCCCAATTGTTTCTGGGAGCATTTGTTCTTTGTATCACATTCTGATGTACTCACAGGAAAAATTTCCTAGTCCTTCCTGTATTCATATTTAGATTTGTTGATTTAAACTTCTTTGAGATTTAGAATAAAAAGTCTTGTTGTTTGTGTAAATTTTACCAGATTTGGTAAAATTACAGAGTATAATTTTTTTCTTTTTGTTTTAGTATGCTAGGTATAGCTATAAAATAATGTAACTACAATTTGTCATTTAGAAATCAAATGGAACCAGCTCCTGTTTAACAAGCTCTCTCTTTACTATTTTAAAAAATGTACTATAAATAAAGCTAGACATATACAGATAATACTAAAACAAGTTAATATTCTTCCTCATTGCTAAGATAAAAATCTTCAGTGAAAATAGAATGTTATGACAATTTTTAAAAAATACATTTCCAACCACCCAGTATACCAACTGGTATTTTGTACATATCTTTATTAAAACCTTTAAAAATGGGTAAGAGAAACTAGAAAGCTTAGAACTTTGACATACACCTGCAAAGACAGTAAACATTTTGAAACAAAATCCTTTCTTAACTGCTGAGCATATCCAACTATTAGAGGGGCCTGAGAGTTTTCAGGGGAAAAAATTCTAGTTATTCAGGTTTAAGAGACACAGATAAATTAAAGGAGAAGGAAAGATAAGCAGAGCATTACATCCAACATACAGACTGAATCTGAAATGGACTAGGACAGAAAAACAAAAGTGAAATAAGCAAGAATATGGGAGCAAGACTGATCAGATTTTACTTATGTCCTCACATCAAACTATGGTATATCCTGGGTATATATTGAAGAGAATGAAAGATTAGCAAATTGGGGCAAGAAAACTCTTAATGGCCAACACGAAAGTTCTGTGTCTGGAACTGAGATACACATATTTTTTTAATTATGTTTTCATTGTGCTTTTCTATTATCAAAGGAAGAGTTAGTCTTGTCAATCCTGCATTCTAATTGACTTAGCATAATATTTTCAGTCTCTGCTCTGGAGAAAGAAGTAAAAGCCTCTATAATCCAATCCAAGTAAAATAATATAGCCAGTAAAGCCAATGTTGATTTTTTTCTTTGCATTTTTAATTAAAATATAAGTAGTTATAATGTGATATTTTATCAATCTATTAAAACATGAGATTCCTTGGCATTGAAAAAGAAAATTAATTTGCACTGAAACTATCTACATTTCCGTAAAAGACAAACATCAAAATCAGGCTTTTAATCACCCTTTGCCAAGAATATTTGCCTTCTCTAATATTTTACTAGTAAATAGATATGTCACTATTTTGCTTTGGCCTAGATTATGCAAATAAGGCTGACCTACTTGATGTTAAATAAAAAGATAGATTGTGTCTCTACAGCAATAAGAGGAAAGTCCTTTTTCAATGCCTCATTGAATTCTCAAATATAGTTTGAGTTGTTAAAAGCCATGTTATGTGAAAGTACAAGGTGTGTATATATGATAAATAGCAAATATAGTCAAGAAAGATCAAATGATAATAATTTTTTTAAAAGTCTGAATTCCTAAAAGAAGATAAAGTCCTTAATTCTCACTTCGGCTTTATGATGTGCCTTAGAGAATATAATTTAAAAAAACTCAACCTAAGTATAAATAGGAAAGGTACTATGAATTCCTTTTGAAAGTACGGACCACACAAAACACAAACCTTTTTATCAAAATGACTTGATTGCTAGATACTTACCTCTGTGCTAATATCGTGATACTGAGTTGAAGCTGCCCCGCACTTGAGCCTGAGTTTTGCCACCAATTGCTCAAATTCTTTAACTTCACTGAAGCGAAAAGCTGTTTTTCCTTTGATGCTAATGATGACAGATTTGCTGGAATCATTTGTCTTATCTATAGCTAAGACCTGAGGGATGAAAACATAAATGAATCGCATTTTCCCTTGTTACTGACAAGGTCAGGCAAAATGTGTTTAGCTTATTTTTTTGTGGCTACAAGTTTTGGTCTGTGGTAGGGCTTAGTAAGAAATAGACTTTGGGTACTAGTTGTACCACTAATACAAGCAACCTCAGTGCAAGATATTTCACTTCTAAAGGAAAAGGTTTAACTAACATATAACCTTTAAAAATGACAATACAAATGTAAAAATTCAGTGCCGCAATAGGGACAATTGATTTCTGACTTACACAAAAGCTATCAATTCTATTCTTTCTGACCATGGGTATCAAATATAATAGCATAAATTTTGGTATCCATGTCATAAACATCTGAGTGATCATGCTCCATGTTGAGTCATCCCAAACCCTTATCTTGTTTATTAATTTTTAATTTTTTTCTTTTTTCATTTTCAGTAAGAGCCATAAGGCTCTTATCCTAGTACTCTTATCCTCAGGAATGGTACTCTTATCCTGAAGAATATAACTGGACTTAAAAATGATTATTTAAAATTACTAAAAGGATGTTGCATATTGAGTTTTTAATAATTTACAGAATTAAAGGGTATTTTACTCTGTGAATGGTAACATTTTTGAACTAAAAACTGATATGTAACTAAATTTGTTTTACCTCTCGTAATGGAATGATTACACTACATAGATTGCCATCCTGGCTAGCAAAGCAGATATAGTTTTCTGAGATGCACATTTTTCCATGAGTGTTGAAGTGGCTGAATGGTACCCATAAGAAACATTCATGTACTTCTTTCAAAGTCTCTTCTTTGGGCAGCCTAAAAAAAGCATTAAACTGCTCACTGTGTGCTCGATTTTCCAGACCTCTATAGGAAAGAAAAAAAGGGGGGGCTCAAATGATGACTTCTAAAGTATACACATGTCCATACTGATTAATCTAAATGAACTGTAAAGCAGAATGATTAAGCACTACATGCTATGCTCTTCAACAAATTATGAAATGGAAGAAACACTGATTCCTAACCAATTTATTTTGTTTGTTCTCTTTTCCAATTTTGTATTATTATTAGTAGATTACAATGCACAACAGTTAGAGATGATGTAGGTCTTCAAACCATCTATTAAAGGGTGATTTTCTGGAAGATTACTATATTATTATATATTCATAATATGTGAATATGGCTAAAATCAATCTTGGCAGACAATAATTTTTACATCTGGTTATCAGAAAATCAAAAGAGCTACCCAGTTCAAACAAAATAAAATAATGAAAATTTATGGCATCAAAATTTAGATGGGAAGACTAGTACATAAAAATAATATTAAAATTAAGTGAAGCAAAAATGTAAATGAATGTTTAAAAAATTCAAAAGTAGAGGCAAGATAAAACAACACTGCTTGCACAGTATTGGGCACAGAATGGGTGTCAATAAACACAGATGACTTGTTAACTGATACATAAGTATATAAATAAAAAACAATTGCTTAAAATAGTACAATTTTTCTAGAGGCACTAAACACTTGTGCTAAGCAGCAATGCCATCTGGGGTAGTGAGTAAATTATGCAAGTTCGAACTCAAAGCCAACAAAGTTAAAACTAAATTTATCCTTCCAGCATATACTATTTGAATATGTGGCAGTTCACAATGTCTTTCAAAAGTAATTCTGATAAATATGAACAAAGAGCCACATTAATTTTTACCTCACTTAAATTGTAATTTGGTGGGCTATTTCACTATTATTTAAAAGGATAAGGACTTTTTACATGAATGAAAAGATGTCCATGATACATTATTTTAAGGGGGAGAAAAAGCAGATTGTAAAATAATATGTGATGTTTAGATCCCCTCCATGCTTTTGGAAAATATTTTTAATTCATGCATTAAAAGGCCTGGAAGGATATACACTGAATTTAGCTATTGTAGTACATATTTGTAAAAACAATAAGCCAAAGCAATAAAGATACTCCAGTTTATAAAAAAGTCATTTGGAAACTAAGTCCAAATAAGCTATTGTTCTTTTTAACTTACTAGAAAAAAGGATTTAGATATATACAATTTTCAATAGGCTCTTTTAAAACTGCACATAGACGAAAATGAATTTCCTATACCTCATTTAGATACAGACTTGGTAATGAATAACTCATTGATAGATGGCCTTTTAGAATATTTTAAGGGAAATAAAATGGCTAAAAATGTTTGTTTATGGTGGCCAATCAAAACAACCTACAAAAACAAATGCCTCACTATAACATAACATAAACTGTATTTTTAATCCTTATAGAGTTCTATTTATAAATCATGTACACTGGGACCTAATTTTGGTAATAAGGTGTAAAAAAATTCACCTCGCTGATCTATTTCCAGAAAAGCAGGAAGGCTCACAAAGGAACCCTTATGTATATAGCTTTTAGGAATGGTTTAAGAATAGGCAAGAGGAACAACTGTACCCGAGTTAGGGCTATGTAGCAATCACACAACCATCCAAGTCACTTGTTCTGGTCTATCCATAGGACTGCAGCTTAGGTTTGTCTCATTTACACTTTCCCATACAGTCTATACCCTCATCCTTCTTGCCAGAAGTGGTTCTCACTAGCTATTTCTGGATCCTCTCCGCCCTCCCTCCCCTTTGGCATGCTCAGCTCACTTCAGTCAACTGTTCTGAGTGTTGAGTAGGATGAAATGGCTCTGGTCAGTTTCAGCAAACCAAATATAGTGGCAAACAGCTACCAGACAGATACTTCTGATGCAGGCATTAATAATGATTAACATTTATCTAGTGCTTTATATTTTACAAAGTGCTTTCAAACGTTATATTGCTCATTCCTCACAAGTGCTCTCTGAGGTACAAATGACCGCTGAGAAAACTGAGGTCCTGAGAGATTATGACTTGTCCCAGGGTTGCTCTACTCTCATTCTGAAGCGCATGTTCCATTGACTCTACTAACCTACCCTTTTAATAAAAAGTGAAACTGTCGGCGGTGGGGGGGATGGTGGGAGAGGGAAATATTGGGAGTTTGGGATTAGCAGATGCAAACTATTATATATAGGATGGATAAACAACAAGGTCCTACTGTATAGCACAGGGAACTATATTCAATATCCTGTGATAAACCATAATGGAATGGAGAGGATACTATTTGTGAAATGCACATGAATAAACTAAAAAAACCCACACATCTATGATTACTTCAAAGAAAAACTATCATATAACATAGAACAATTAAATTTTTTTAAGAACAGTTAACTTTTAATGCTATTCAATGCTACCATTCTTTGGTCAAACAATACTTAAAAAGTAAATATTAATTAAGCTTTGAATACCTTTTAGTAATTTGTAGAGGATCATCAAGGATTGGGTCATTATCAAATGTTTCCTTATCAAAAATTCTTTTTATAGCATAGTTTGCCAGCTGTTCCATAAGAAGGTATGTTTGGTTAATATGCAAAAACATTGAAAAGTAGTGATTCTCTCCTTGGGAACACACATGAATACTCTCTGTCAGTATGACATTTGAAGTCTTTTCAAGTTTTGAGACCGCATCCCAGGAGATAATGAGTTTTACTGCAAATAAGAATTATAAGCAGATATGATTAAATTTCTCAATGTTGATTCATATTTATCAATCAGGTCTTTCAAAACAATAGTTAACCACTTGAAAAATGCTATGAACAACTAAAATATTTTAGAGTTCAAGATATTAGTTAAAATTTTGAAGCATAACAATGAACATACAATAATTGGTGATCCTAGGAACAGATATAATTTTAAATAATTTTTAATTTTTTCTGATTCGATATTTAAACCTGATATTAAATTTGATATTTCAATTTACACAATTATATAACCATTGGTGTAAAAGCTATACATGTGCTATGAACAGTACTGTTTGATTCTTCTTTGTAGCTGTGAGCCATTAGGTACTATGATTACTATATGTATATTGTATGTTTAAAACAAGTATTAAAACATAGATTAAAGAAAGTAGGTAGTTTAGAACAAGTGAAAGAAAGGAGTCACATGCTAGATCACCATCATCATTTAATATTCATTTGTCTCCCACAATATGCAAGGCATTCTATACACAATTCTAATGGTTCTTATGTTAAACAACCAGTCTTAAAAGTATTCTTTCCCTAGATGAAGTAAACTTTTTAATGTACAGTTTAATTACCCTTAATATCTATCCTATTACTTTATATGCAACCTAACACCACCACAGAGTTGATAGGTCAGTCTGCAAGTTCAAAGTCACAGTAAGCAACAGAAACCACTTACTTTCTGATCCCAACAAAAAAGAATAGAAGCTCAGAAAGTTGGTGCTAAGATATAGCCAGCCCTGACAAGGAACCCGTCCTTTCCAATAACTGCACGAGTAATAGGTCACTAACTTTTCCTGCTCTGGTAAACCAAAACATTTTTCAAATTTCAAAAGGGCTTCTCGAAATTTCTCAGGGTCATCTTCTTTTGCAAAAGAATGTTTTCCCTCTTCAGCAATTAATCCCTAAAGGAGACAAAATATTTTCTGAAAATTAGTAATTACCTACCAACAAAAATATCTCTCACATATTTAAACAATTCATTGAATAAAACTGTACACACACACACACACGCATGTGCACACACATCTCTTAGGACAGAGGTGAGCAGATTTTGTTTAATTTTTTAATTAGGCTTTTTCTAATGCCTCACAAGGAGCTACCACAAATAGAGGTGCTAAATATTATTTTGATTGAGTGAAGGGTTCATTCAAGCTGCAAACTCAAGAGATTCTGAAATGAAAATATCCCTAATAGCACTCACAAGGGCACCAAAGACTAACCGCTAACTTTACAATGTCTTTAGTTCTGATTCTGATATTCATATACGTGATTCTGCCAATTCTGAAAGGTGGCAGTAAAACAATGACCTGCCATGCAGCTTCGATCCTCAAATAAGAGGGTCAAAGACTTTAGTATTCCATCTACAAAATATATCCATGCCACTTACTCTTATCTTTCCTTGTACAAAATTAGTAATGTCTTCATTAGAATCAAACACAGACAAGGTCTTCATGATATTTTGTTCTAACCATTCCCAATGTTTGGTTATTTCTTCTCTGTTGGCTCCTGATTCATAATAAAAGAGAATGAAAGACTCAAAGAAAACTCCACACACAAAAAACTGCTCTTGATATTTATAAGCTTAGTTTTAAAAGAAATAAAATTATATTTGCTCATTTTCAAAAATGATCATCATAAAAGAATAGGGGTACTACATTTATTCTCTATTTCATCACTATATGTGGGTAGGAACACTATAAGCAGAAAGAATAAAATATTTAAGGAAAGTGGAGAAAAGTAAATACAACTCATGAGAAAAGATATAAAATTCTGAAAACAAGGTGCCAGTAACTGGTGCCTACGGTAACCAGTTCTTTTAAGAGAATATATAGAGTAGCAGAATATAAATATACATAATGTAATCTTTGGCCTTCAAATAATACAGTCAGTACTGTGCCTATCTGTGTGACTGAAAACAGCATGCACATGACAATCCTATGCACACTGTGTAAATGTGGATTTCAACTGTGGCAACTCTATCTCAGAAAGTATGAAGCCTTTGCTCAGAGTTAACTCCTTCATTAAAAGGTCTAGTCAACTTAAAGAAATTTTATGAAAGAGGTTAGAAATCCTGTAGCAAGGTTAAATCCTTGTGACCTCCTGCATCAGTGTTAGGTGGTTTATTGAGGGTCAGACTAAATACTACATTTAGCTCTGGGTTGCTTTGGCTTGAAGAACATTTCAATATCTATCAATTTCCCCCTATAACCCACAGACCTTTAAGATCTCTCTAGCACTGCAGATTATACAAATCTCATTCAAAAGAAATATCCTGACTTCTAAGTACGTTTTTTGATATATGGAGAGTGATACATTAAAAAATTTATTGACACTGCAAAATCGCCTATTTCCTACAGTTCAGTTAGAATTGTATTCATGTTTCTCAAGTCATCATACCATGTGTAATATCTTTCTTTAATGAACAACAAATAAAAGCCATGGGGAAATTTTAAGGCCTTAATTTTGGTCCTTTAGGTATAAAGAAGCTTCATTAGTAGGTAACTACTATATTTCTGTATCAGGTTAATTTGGGGGAATAAGTTGTATTATCATCCATTTTTTTTAAGTAAAAGGGATATTTTTTTATAAATAATTTCTACCAACCAGATTTAGAGTTGAGGTTATAGACATCTCATGATGTCAGCAGGTGTAATATCTTCTTCATTTGGTTAAAACAGCATTCAATTTAAAAGAGCCGGGAGAAAACACTCACCAGAAACACTAAAGGAAGTTTAGAGGGAGATGCACAAAACAAGCCACACATCTTAAAAAATTAATTGTATGCTGTATGTTCACACATATGAACTGTCCAGAAATTGACAGGCTTTTATTTTTTTTAAAAAGTATGTATACTTAAAAGAAGAGGGGGGAGAAGAGAGAAAGAATGAGAAAAAGGTAGCCTTTCAACATTAAAAAAGCCACAAATCTCGGATTCTAATTTAGACCAACATTGTAATGGCATCATAAAAGAAGTAAACTGTCACTGTATTTTTTTTTTTAATTTTGAGTTTCTTTGTTAGGAAGAACCATCCTAATTCCTTTTCTACCACAAAAGATATATGTGGAAGCATCTGAACCACCCCAGCATGGATGAATATGTAGCATTACGTGTAAGATATCCCTTCATACTTCAAGGATATGGTGCCTTTTGCGAGAAAGTTAGTGTGTAACTAAAAAAGGTTCAGATTTTTAGGCTTAAATTTTCTTAGGGATCAGCCTTTAAGTTTTGAACTTGATTCTCCTCATCTGAGTTATTAGAGATGAAACAAAGTACTTCATGCGGGAGGTTCTCATCTTCCTAGCAGTTGGGTTAAGCAGGAGAGGTATTGGGTTGGCCAAAAAGTTCATTTGGGTTTTTCCATAAGATGGTATGGAAAACCGAAACGAACTTTTTGGCCAACTCAATAAGTTGAAGAAAGGAGTCATACAGCAGTAGCACTAAGCAAAATTTACTCAGAATCAGCACTGCTGGAACACATGCTTTAGGTCCCTCACATTAATGGATTTTTAAAAAATAATTTGTAATCCTTCTTAAATAAAAAGATATCTTTCTAGTCTCTCAAATAGAGCTGCACATTTAACTCGTTTCTAAATCAAAACAACTGGGGAGATTCTATTCCCATATAAGTCATTACAGAGTATTGAGTAGAGTTCCCTGTGCTATACAGCAGGTCCTTACTAGTTATCTATCTTATATATAGTAGTGTATATATGTCAATCCCAATCTCCCAATTTGTCCCTCACCCCCCCCCCGTTTCCCCCTTGGTAACCATAAGTTTCTTTTCTACATCTGTGACTCTATTTGTAAATCAACTATACTCCAATAAAAATTAATTTAAAAAAAAACAAAACAACTGGGGAATATAAGTAAATTTAAATATTCAATTTCTTAAGATCCTTATTTGTTTGAATTCCATGTTTTAAAAATCATACTCACCACAAGCAATTGACAGGTAAACTTGAGAATCTGGTGTCTGGTGTAGGATGCGAAATGGAGCTACTTTAGCAGTGGAGTCTAAGACTGAATCAAGAGTCCCAACCAGAAGCCCTATTGTAATAAAGAGACTGTTGAAACAAGGATTTTACAAGAGATAAAATCAATATCGCTTCATATGACTAACAACCAATGTTTTTTTTTAATTTCTAGCCCAAAGCTTCCTTATAGAGATTTTTCTTAAAGAAAAAATATACTCAGGATGAAGAGATTACGCTGCTCCAATGTCAGTAGTTCTTGAAAATATTATCTTTCAATAAAAGAATAAGTCAGGTTCAGTTGTCTAAACCTCATGATATATTTGCAGCACTTATTTACCTCCTTTACAAGGTTGTGTATAGAGCAGATAAGAATGTAGATTCTGGTACCAAAGATTACCTAGGTTTGAATCCTGGCTCTGGTACTTACTTGTGTCAACTTGAGCCAGTTGTAATTACGTTTTCTTCATCCTCATTTGTAAAATAAGGGGGTAAAAATGGAGTCTACCACAAAAGGTTGTTGTAAAGATGAAATGAGTTATTATTACACATAAAACACTTAGCATATAGCAAAAGACTCAGTGTTAGCTAATACTATTGTAAGAAAACAATGGATATTTAAACAAGATAAAAAAAAACCTTGATTAATTAAAATGCTTAGGTAAGGGGAATTTCTTTTTAACATTTAATTTCTCAATTTGGAATTCAAGCCTTTGATCATTTAGCTTCAATTTAATTATCTGATATTTCCTACTCCTCCCTAGAATAAAGTTTGCTGTTTTCTTAAACAACTAATTTCTCCCTTAAAGTCTTTGCTAAGCAAGTCTCTTTTTACCTAGAAATGCTAATGCAAGTCTTGTAGCCCAGTCTGGCTAATCCAAATTCTACATTTTCTTCAAGACCCAATTCCCCTATGAAATCTTCACTGGCAACCCCAAGCAATTATGCCTTCCCTTTTCTCTGATTACTTATGGCACTTAAAGTCTATATGACACAACCTAGAATTCTGATTATTAGGCTAGTTATTACAACTACTTTCTAAGTGCTTCATGTGTATTTATCTTACCTCCTTATCTAGATTATTAGTTCTCTGGGGACAATAAGCATGTCTTCTACCTCTGGGTTTGTATCCCTAACTTTCAACATATTGCTGGACACAACAGGAGCAAAATTTGTTGACTTAACTGTATCAGTGAGATAGCTGAAATACATAAATCTACCTTCCTTTTCTGGAAGCTTTGATTGGTTGAGTGTTTGTTTTAGTTTATGAGGCATTCCTCTTTTACTTAGCATACAGACTTAGAAAAAATAAATCAATTATAAAACAGGCCTTTGGCTATTTTCCTATCTTTACCCACTTAAAAGGAGTTAAGACTTCAAGCAAGCTTTGAATGAGAATATAGGTAGGTTGGCAGATGTGAGGTAGGAAGTTTATTATAAGCATAGAGGGAGGTAAATTAGAAGAGTAGGAGATAGAACAAAGAAATAAAGAGAAATTTGGTTCAGCTGAAAGAAAAGGGTGGGAAAGTAGATGTAGGAATTGGTAAAAAGTAAAAATAGGGGTCACAAATGCAGCATAACATCAATTAGCAATCTTACAGGGGGTTTTGATAGTGGGGGTCAAGTATCAAGAAAGATTTTGGCAATCACAACACGTGCAGCTTATAGAAAGAAGAAATTATCTGGGACTTCCCTGGTGGTCCAGTGGTTAAGAATCCGTCTTGCAATTCAGAGGACGCCGGCTCGATCCCTGGTCGGGGAACTAAGATCCCACATACCGTGGGGCAACTAAGCCCGCGTGCCACAACTACTGAGAGCCTGCCTGCCGCAAACTACAGAGCCCACGTGCTCTGGAGCCTGCACGCCACAACTAGAGAGACACCCGCGCACCGCAAGGAAGAGCCCGCATGCCGCAACTAAGACGACGCAGCCAAACATAATAAATAAGTAAAGTTTGCATAAAAAAAGAAATTATCTGATATGAAAAACCTATACTATGAATTGAAGACTAAGAAAAAGAAATATGAACATCCAAACAAATATTATGAAAGAGACAGTACCGGGGAAGAGAGAATGGGAATGAAGAGGAGAGACAGAGGAAGTGATTATATATCAACTAATAATGAGGGAATTACTGAAGGGCTTGGAGATAAAAGGCAAAATCTATCACTTTCAGAGTGAAAAAGTGTAAGAAATTGGAGATCTGGCTAAGAGACCAAGGACAAGGTAAGAAAAGTAGAAGTTGGTGAAAGATAAAGAAATAAAAGTGGGAGCTAAACATATGCAGATAGCTTCTTCAGAGCAATGTAATTGAAATTATTCAGGAAATGGAAGAAAGGAGGATTTTCTCAGTTTGAAGATGGGAAAGTAAAAATACTAAAATAGATAAAAGAGTAGTAGTAAAAAACAACCAAAAGAGGTAACTATCTTCAGGTTGAAAAAATGGAATCAAGTGTATGAATGTCTGTTTATATAAATAAACATGCAATAACTTGACAAAACTGTCAAAATAAAGGAGTTCAAATAAAAGCATTCATTAAACACAGCACTGTTAAAGCTGCTGGATTTGGCTTCCAAGAATTTAACTTCTAAAAAGCTTTCAAAAAAATTTTTCAAATTTGCGAGGAAAATCATTTATTTCATGTTTACCACATTTTAAATAAAAGTAGCTCAAATTCTATTTCCTTCTTTATATACCCTAGAAAAAGCAGTATTAGAAGAATGGGAAAAAGAACAAAGAGGTAAAGAAAAGTTTGGCTCAGCTGAAAGTTAACAGTGGGAGTGTGGATGTGTGAGGAGGCAGAAAGGAGAGGCCACAGATAATCATTCCTGAGTAACATAATAACAATTAGCTCTTTGATAGAAAATTTGAGACTGGGGACAGATAAAGTGGTCAAAACCACTGGCAGGAAAGGTCATTTTTTTGCAACAGAAATGTTTGCAAGATTATAAGTGCTTTACACTACGTAGAAAGGAAATTGTTTGGTTTTTGTAAGTGCTTTAAATCAGGCAGTTAGTGTAAAACCATGCAACAAATAATTTGGAAGGTAGTGCTAGAATACATTTCTAGTCACTTGGGGAAGTCTTCCAGCGCATTAAGCTATAATCCTCATCAAGTCCCTGCAAGTCATTTAGGAATTAATATGTGCCACTGTCTGGGTTCTAAAAGTACAAGAAAACAAGCAGACAACTTTGGGTTGCTTTTCCATATATACAGAGGTTTATCACGTGACAGCCTGAATATCCAAGGTCATGAATCAGCCTACATATGGGAAGTTCTATAGCAATATTAAATTGGGAACAGAATAGATACGGTCTCTCAGCTGCATGACAGAACAAGAGATTTAAAAATATCAAGAAATTCAACTCATTCTTTGAATGTCTATAACTGAGTAAGGTATCAATGTTCTAGACCCTATTAAAGGTCTATGTGGTTTTGGTAGCATCCTGACATAAGTAGCAACAAACTCCTTAAGGAAACTCATCACCATAAGTGATGTGAAATACTTTATTAAATGACACAGCAAGATAACAAAAAAAGCAAGGTTCTGTGATTTTTAAAAATAGGCAATTTACAGGTAATGATTATTGTTCATGAACCAGTTATTTGGATGGATAGAGATAGAGCACCACTGATGTCAGAGGTGAAAAACACCCTAGCGTGTCATGTAGTCCAACCACCCATACATTCGTCTGCTCTATGGTATCCCTGATAGAAAGCCTAGCTTTTTCCTGTAAACTCCAGAGTTCTCCCAAGGCAGCCTATTGCATTGGTGGGAATTTCTACTAATTAGAAAGTTATTTCTAAAATATTTTATGGTTGACCCTTGAACAACACAGGGGTTAGGGGAGGTAACCGCCACACAGTCAAAAATCTGCATATAACTTCATAGTCGGCCCTCCTTATCTGCGGTTCTACATCCTCGGGTTCAACCAACCGCAGATCACGTAGTACTGTTGTATTTATTGGGAAAAAAACACCCCACATATAAGTGGACCTGCACAGTTCAAACCCCATGTTGCTCAAGGGTGAACTGTATATATCCAGATGTTATAATCAGGGCTGGCTTTATGAGCTTGTGGCCTGTCCATTAAGGCCTCATGCTCAGAAGGGCCCTGTGCTTGCTTAATACTCGACTGTCACCCATCTTAAAATTCTAAATTTTTGAACAAAGAGCCCTGCATTTTCATTTTGCACTGGGCCACACACATTAGGTAGCCAATCCTGGTTACAGTGGTTTTCTCCAGGCAGCAGGATGATGGGTGATCATTATTTTCCTTTTTACACCTACACATATTTTCTGAAATTTTTACAGTGAACATTTTTAAACCTTTAAGATAGAAAAATGAAGGTAATTCTTATATACTTAAAAAAAAAGAAAAAGGAAGGTCTTTCTTAGGATAAATAAAATGCTATTCAATACTTCCTTGCAACTTTGGGGCAATACAAAACATATGCTCTATTCAATATGATGGGTCTTCAAGTATTATTATTATAGTTACCTTGTCTCCCCTTGCTTATTCTTCTCCTCCCCTACCTTAAAATATACCTAGTTCTTTCACCAGTTTGTTGCATGAGATTGTCTGGGACTCATTATTTCTTCTATCATTCTCTTAACATACCTATTTGTCAAAGTCTCTTTTGAAATGTGTCACTCAAACCTGAATACCAGGTAAGATCTGAACAAATGCAGGTTTTTTATATTGTGGGCTACATGGTTCTATTAATGCAGTCAAAGATCATACCAGCTTTTTCAGTCCCTATGTCATATTATCATCATACTAAGCTTGTAATCAACTAATCCACTGTGATCTTCTTCACAAACATAAGCACCAACCTAGGTATTCTCTGTCCTGTACAGCTGATTTTTTAAAAAGCCTAAATGCAGTTTACATTTACCCATGATAAATTTTAGCTCACTGATTTTAACTGAGCATTCTAACTTGTCCAGATCTGACTCTTGATTTTATCTTCTATGATAGTGATTCTCAACCCTAACTGCAAATTTGAATCATTTGGAGGACTTTTAAAAACTCCTCAAGCTCGACTTTTAAAACTACTAAAGCCTGGAGATTCTAATTTAATTCATCTGGGACAGGGCCTGGGTATTCTGTTTTTTCCTTAACTTTGTATTATAAAAATTTTCAAAAATAGAATAATAAACTAAAACTTTTATGTGCATCACGTAACTTCAGTAATTATCTACATTTTGCCAATCTTCTATCATTAATCCCTCCTAGAGTATTTTAAAGTAAACCCCAGATATCATATCATTTTACCCATAAATACTCCAGTGTCATTTAGTTTATTTTAAAAGGTTCTCAGTTGAATCTAACATACGGCCAGTGTTGAGAAAACTGATCTATGGTATTAACTGTCCCTTTCCATTTTCAGACACCTACAAATTTGATAAACATTCCTTTTTTATATTAGGTTAATGATAATGATGAACAAGTAGGACCAAGAGCTGAGTGTTGGAGGAAGGGCCACTATAAAAGAGCCAAAGCTTGAAGATGGTACTCATTATCAATGTGCTAGTCTAGTACACTTTCATTTGACAAGTGGCTCTTTCTGCTGGTAAAGTAGATTGAGGACACTGTGTAAGGCAACACTGCTCTAGCTACAGAAGTCATTAAAATGAACTTCCTAATACAAACAAGATTTAATTTCCATTCGAAGTAAAATGTTAGATTATAATTTGGGGCCATAGAAATGATTACTGGAACTTTATAGTGGATTCTGTATCTTGTCTTAAGTTGCCGTATTTACAAAGTCAAACAAGTACACCTTTACTGAATTTTTTATAATCTCAAGTTCATTAAAAGTTGATGAACAAACTAATTAGTAAAATGACAACACACTTAGTAGGAAATACATTCAAATAGGAGAAAGTAGTGTTCTCAGTAGAGGTTGTAGGTTTTCCTGTTTCTACTGCTTTTGCTGCCAGTTCTAAGTCCTTAAAACAAGACTGAATGCTTATTTTACAATTATCCAATAGCCACAGCTGACATTTTGAAAGCTGCCAACTTTACACTAAGAGCTTTGGAAAACTGTTAATAAAAATAACTCTTTTGTCCTGTTTTCCCTCTCCCTGCATTTTTTTAAAGACATTTACTTGAAAACTAGATATACATAAGCTCTCCTTTCCTTCCCTAACTGAATTTTTTGTTTCATTAAAGGATTTAGAATTTTTTAAAGGTAAGTAACTGATGACATAAATGGCAGATTACAGTGTCATGGGGGTAAAAAAGCATACATGAATTATTAATCAAATCCAGCTATACTTCTAAAGATTAAAACATAGAGAAATATGAGAATTATTTCCATCTTTATTTACAGCACCTTAATACACTTCAAGACTTATGCATCACTGTACAAAATGAGTAGCCCTCAGAAAATTTAAAAAAATACAACATCTGAATTCCCAGGTGCAAAGCAAAAAGCAAGTGTGGCAGCAAATGAAAACTCATACATAGTATAGTGCTTTAAAATCATTATTTAGAAGAACTAAAGCTGGCCATGATTTTGGTTAGTTTAAAACAAGAGGAGAACTAATGATTAAAACTTCACTTTTTTATACTGGAGTGAGAGAGAAAAAAACAAGACCATCTAGGCGGGAATTGAAATGTCAGTGGAGACAAAAAACAACAAAGGTTTAATTCTCAGGTCCCTTTGATATTCTATCTCCGGTTTTCCGGGTTTTCCTCTTCTATAGAAGAGGACATTGCTCTTCAACAACTTTTCTGGTTGCTAAGGGCACTATATCTTGAGTCTCATATTTTCAACCACAAATAAATGAATCCGGAGTACTTGCTGTGTCCCCAACAACTGCCATCTTTTGCTTTTTCACTACCATATTATTCCTCCCACTTAGAATGTCCTCCCCAGTTCTCTCTACCAAACCACAGCCCAGATATTGTTGGTGCTGAGAGATGGCTGATTTAATTTTAAAAAACAATCCAAACTGGCTTTTGGCAAGTTGCTCCACAGATGTCACACTGGGATTCTGCCACCAGAATACCACCTATTGTTATTAATCACTGCTTTTATGAAATCTTTGTATCATTTAACAGGACACTAGATAAGCATACTTTACACCAGATCTGGCCCTGGAAAATTGCTTTGGGAGTTTCAAATACTCCGCATGCATGACTATTTATAAGCCACTCAAACCAGGCTGATATTATTATTGACTACCCCAATAATTACATATTTTGCTTGCTTACTTGTTTATTATTTGTCCCACCAGATTATAAAGTCTGTGGGGGTAGAAACTATTTCTGTTTTATTCACCATGGTATACCAACACCCAGGACAGTAGCCAGCTACTACCCATTTCCCTGCTTCCCTTCACAGTGAAATTCCCAGACAGAATTATGTATATTCACTCTGCTCCCAGATACCTGCTTGGCTCATATACTCTAGTCCCTCTGGTCTCTGCGCATAGGTCACCTTAAAGAAGTGTTCCTACACCAAATTTATCTAAAATACCAATCCCCTTCCCCCTCTATTACTATACCTTACTTTTTTTCATATAGTTTACTGCCACCAGCCATATATTATTTGTTTATTTGCCTCCCTCAACTAAAATGTTAGCCCCATGAGAATGGGGATTTTGCTCTGCTCACTGCTGTTATCTCTAGCACCTAAAACAGTGCTTGATTTTTAGAAGACACTTGGTAATTATCTGTTCAATGAATGTATCTTGTAACATCACATTTAGGATTTACTCTTACCTGTTGTGCTCATACAGCAGCAGCAAAAGGTAAAAAACTGGGCAGATTTTCTAACATCAAGGTATTATAAAATCCATGTCACAGCTGTACAGCAACATGGTAAACATTATAGTGCCCTTTATTTTATTAATTTTTAGCTTACTTTACATCTATACTCTTTCCACAACTGTCCACCAGAAACACGGGCTTTCACCAGCTGAATCATTATTTCTTCTTCAGGTATTATGTTTTGAAAACTGTAACTAAGCTAACTAAAGTTACACATACTCTTCAATACCACTAAGACAAGTGATGCTTATATCTATAGAAGCACTGTTTGAGAACTTCTGGGTTTTGGGAAATTGTAGATCAAAAAGAAATTCTGTCCTGCTATTTTATTCTAATTGCTGTATATTATTTTGATTAAAAACCATAGATGCAGGAATTCCCTAGTGGTCCAGTGGTTATTACTCTGTGCTGTCACTGCCGAGGGCCCAGGTTCAATCCCTGGTTGGGGAACTAAGATCCCAGAAGCCATGCGGCCAAAAAGCAACCAAAAAAACCATAGATGCATTGTCATTATCATACCAAAATTCTTGAGTGATTAACTATGAGTGTGTTGATTTTGTAGTGATATCACTGCATATTGTATATACTCAATGTTACTACTCCAAATCAATTTCTATATACAACATGGGAAAAAGTAATTACTAGGGAAAATGGTACAAATATAGATCCTCATTTGGTCTTCGGGTAAAGAAAATGGCACTTAACATCTCATACCTTCATTAATAGATAAATGAACGTCAAATGTTTATATAGTTGCTCGCAGGTTTCAAAACTCATTTGACTCACATAACAATGCCATGAGATAGGGAAGATAAGTTTTGTTCCCATTTTACAAATGACAAAACAAAACCTTTACAAAACAATTACAACTGAATAGACACATAAAAATATTAAAGAAACAGGGAAAATAAAGGAAGCAGGGTGAATGGGGTAAGTGGAATCACTGGACTAGGTGGTGTATTCATGCATTTGTGGATTCTAGCTTGTAGTTGACTTATTAAAGAAAAATCTCATAGGGTAACCCCTGGGGAGGGCAAATCACACTGTGCTCAGTTCCCTCCCTGGGACATTTTGATACAGGTGAAATCAAGTAAAAAATTACCTTTAAAGATCTCTTTGAATGATATAATAAAGAACAACTCTGTAGGTTTTGAAAAATGAAGGATGGTCAGTATCATCACTTTTAAGTCTTGATTTTCTTTTCATTAGAACGACATCTACTTGACAGCAAATATTAATTTCCTACTTACATTATAAATCTCCAATATCTTAACCAAAAAAAAAAAAGAAAAGAAACCAACCTAATTGCATACAATCTACATCATTACGACTTTAACGTAACTCTTGAGGATTGAGGATTCAGGACCCTAAGGTAAACTGGAGTGGTGGTTTCCAGCCATGCTTAAGGGAGGAAAGACTCCAGCAGCAAGCAGGGGAGGGGAAAGGGAGAGAGAGCAGTGTATTACCAGGTATCTGAAGAAAGGCCCAAAGCTTATAGGTATGCAGTCAATAATCCTTCCAACGGGACAGGATAGAAAGCCCAGAGATAAACCCACACACATATGGTCACCTTACCTTTGAAAAAGGAGGCAAAAATATACAATGGAGAAAAGACAGCCTCTTCAATAAGTGGTGCTGGGAAAACTGGACAGCTACATGTAAAAGAATGAAATTAGAACACTCCCTAACACCATACACAAAAATAAACTCAAAATGGATTAAAGACCTAAATGTAAGGCCAGACACTATAAAACTCTTAGAGGAAAACATAGGAAGAACACTCTTTGACATAAATCACAGCAAGATCCTTTTTGACCCACCTCCTAGAGAAATGGAAATAAAAACAAAAATAAACAAATGGGACCTAATGAAACTTCAAAGCTTTTGCACAGCAAAGGAAACCATAAACAAGACGAAAAGACAACACTCAGAATGGGAGAAAATATTTGCAAATGAAGCAACTGACAAAGGATTAATCTCCAAAATATACAAGCAGCTCATGTAGCTCAATATCAAAAGAACAAACAACCCAATCCAAAAATGGGCAGAAGACCTAAATAGACATTTCTCCAAAGAAGATATACAGATGGCCAACAAACACATGAAAGGATGCTCAACATCACTAATCATTAGAGAAATGCAAATCAAAACTACAATGAGGTATCACCTCACACCGGTCAGAATGGCCATCATCAAAAAATCTACAAACAATAAATGCTGGAGAGGGTGTGGAGAACAGGGAACCCTCTTACACTGTTGGTGGGAATGTAAATTGGTACAGCCACTATAGAGAACAGTATGGAGGTTCCTTAAGAAACTAAAATAGAACTACCATATGACCTAGCAATCCCACTACTGGGCACATATCCTGAGAAAACCATAATCAAAAAGAGTCATGTACCAGAATGTTCACTGCAGCTCTACTTACAATAGCCAGGACATGGAAGCAACCTAAGTGTCCATTGACAGACGAATGGATAAAGATGTGGCACATATATACAATGGAATGTTACTCAGCCATAAAAAGAAACGAAATTGAGTTGTTTGTAGTGAGGTGGATGGATCTAGAGTCTGTCATACAGAGTGAAGTAAGTCAGAAAGAGAAAAACAAATACCGTATGCTAACACAAATATATGGAATCTAAAAAAAAAATGGTCATGAAGAACCTAGGGTCAGTATGGGAATAAAGACGCAGACCTACTAGAGAATGGACTTGAGGACACGGGGAGGGGGAAGGGTAAGTTGGGATGAAGTGAGAGAGTGGCATGGACATATATACACTACCAAATGTAAAATAGATAGCTAATGGGAAGCAGCCGCATAGCACAGGGAGATCAGCTCCGTGCTTTGTGACCACCTAGAGGGGTGGGATAGGGAGGAGCAACAAAGCCCGTGCGCCACAGCTACTGAGCCTGCGCTCTGGAGCCTGCGAACGATGACTACTGAGCCCACGTGGTACAACTACTGAAGCCCACGCGCCTAGAGCCGGTGCTCCACAACAAGAGAAGCCACTGCAGTGAGAAGTCCGCGCGCCGCAACGAAGAGTAGCCCCCGCTCGCCGCAACTAGAGAAAGCCCACGCTCAGCAACGAAGACCCAACACCGCCCTAAATAAATAAATAAATTTATTTTTTAAAAAAAGAAATCTTGGTTTATTTCTTCAAACACTCTCTTATTCTAAAGAGATGGGGCTAGAGTAAATGGGAGAGGGTAGGATAGAGATAAGAAACTGATGCAACTGATCCATGCTCTAAGAAAGCATGTCAAGGGAATTCCCCGGAGGTCCAGTGATTACAACTCCCGAGCTCTCACTGCCGAGGGCCCAGGTTCAATCCCTGCTCGGGGAACTATAATCCCACAAGCCGCGTGGCAAAAAAAAAAAAAAAAAAAACTACGTCAAATGAAAAACCAAACACAGAAAACAAGGAGTGATTATATAAAGAAAATTTGCAACAAGTAAAAAAACATTTACTACTACATAACAGTGATTTGATTCTCAAAAAGCTGATTTACTTATTAATTTTCAGGAACACAGTAGTTGTAACAAAGTGAAATACACTTCTTTGGTAGATGAGGCCAGGAGTACCAGAAAAATTCTGGTAAAGTAAGATTATGGGGAACCAAAATATTGTGCTGTAACACTGGGCTGGAAAATCTATTTTAAATATATTCCGATCTGTTCTCAACGGACTCAAGTGGGTAAATTGTCACTGGGTAATTATGACCATTGATTCTCAAGTTTTAATCTGGTAAACATATACATCTAATAAATGGAAAGACTCCTCTGCAAAATAACACTTGTAATTTTTGAGAATGAGAAAATGACAAAATGTGAAGTTTAATCAGGCAATTTTTGTTGCCGTATTTTCAAGAGGGCCTTTTCAGACGCTGGATAGGATGAATAGGTCATGCAAGATTTTTTTTTAAATGTCCCACAGAACCTCAAAATCCTCTCCACACTGCTGGGGTGTTGGGAAAAAAAGGAAACAACAGCACATGTTCATCACCATCTTAACAAAACACATTGATTTGGCTCCTGTTATCTTTCATTTTATCCTCTCAGCTCTGAGGTAGACACCATTTACCAGAAGGGAAAAAGCAATGTCACCTCCTCCATGAATCTTTACCCAACCCTTCAGTTATTTGGTTCTAATTACAATTTGCCTAGTTTAGTAGTTAACGGGTTATAATTATAATTTGCCTGGTTTGCTGGTTACTTCCCCCAAACCCGACCCTCTGCCACTTATCCAGATTAAGAGCACTTCGAAGGCAGGGAACTGAATGTTAATTATCTTTGTACCCTAGCATTCCATGTGGCACATAGTAGGCGCTTCAGGTTGAATACATGAAAGAATGTGTCGAATATAATTCAACAGGCGATTAGGATGGGACTAACATGCAGGTTTTGGGACTCTTCCCTCTTCCTGTTCCATCTCGCTGCTGATAAGCCTGGTTCATCACTTCAAGGCCACAATACCAAACTAGAAGTTGTCACGAAAAAGAGCTCTGGTCTCCCAATGACCAAAAGTTTGCATGCCCCTGCCCAAGACGACAGGTCTCAGACCAAAACTCCTTGGAGGCTTTAAACACTAGACCCACACAGAGTTCTTGATTTGTAAATCAAAGAAGTGAAGGCAGGATAGATTAGGCGGGAAGAGAAACTTCCGTTTGTTTAACTGGTTTGCTTACAACCTTGGTTTTGAAAGAAAGGGCATTTCTCTCTTTTCTCAAGAGAGAAATGAATTACGAAGGTTACTTTGAGAGGGGAGCCCAAGGATTGAAAACTTGGAGACAAAGTGAAAGATGCTAAATAGGGAGGGTTCAGCAATTCTGAGACCTACCCCTCACCCTCCCCCGCACTCGGACCCTCCCCCTGACTCCCTAACCTCTCATTTGATGCCGATTCCTCGAGACAGGATTGGAGCTCCTCCCTTTTTCCTCATCATCCCTCCTCCCACACAATTACACCTCCCACCCCCAGGGTGGCGGTCACCGATGGGGGGGAGGGGAGGGGCTGGGAGGCTTGTGAAAAAAGTTAAGTGCACAACTGCGAACTGGCCCGGGTCACCAGCCTAAATGCGACCTGTCCACGTCTAACGCTCGTCACCAGCCCCCTCCCCCAGGAAAGCTACAGGGCAGGTACTCTGCCTCAGAAAGAACACTTCCTTTACCCCAGATTCTTCCTTGGCTTCAGAAGGAACCCCTCCTCCCTTTCCCCGTCCCACCCAAAGACCGACTGCTGGTCCAGGGAGGCGTTCTCAGGACTCAGTGAGGACGACGGAAAGGTGGTGGCGGGAGAAGAACCCCAGTCCCCCCCGCCCAGGGTTTAGGATCGGGCGGCGGGCGGCGACGACTAACTGTGTCCCTCACCACCTTTTAAGTACCAGCGAACACGGCCCCGAGGCGAGGGGGTGAGGGGGATGGCCACAGCTTACCTGTGAGCCCCCCGCCGCCTTCCTCCCGGTAGCCCCGACGCCGCTGCAGCACGAAGTAGTCGTTGGACCTTTCCATCAGCCACAGCTTCAGCGCATTTTTCAGGAGCACTTCCTCGGGCTTCAGCCACATCGCGAAGAACTTTATGCCGCCCGGGAGCAGCGATCCAGATGCCCTCCTCACCTCACCCCTCCACCCGTTTCCTCCCCTCTACTTCTCCCACCAAATCTGCCTCAGGCGGCAGCCGCTCAGGTTCTGCTTTTCCACACTTCCCCCAACCCTCCCTTCTCTCCCACGTAGGCAGCGAGATTGCCAATTCCCTCCCACAGCGCTACCGCCCGACTGGGAAATAGTCCCGTTCCTTTTCCTTCTGGGAGTTGTAGTTTACTCCCCGCTTTTCTGTACTCAAGCACCTGGAGCGCGGGACTACACTTCCCACAATCCACTGGGGTGAGAACTGGGTGGGGGTGCTTTCAAAGCGGGTCCCGCCACCAGTTAAGTGGATTTTGCCTATGGAAAGTTTAAAGCGTTTTCTGGCAAATAAGTGAGCCCGGGTACAAAAGTGTTGTTTCTTCTCATCCTTTTACAGCCGAGGGTGTTAAACTGTCGAAAACAGTTTCCGGAATTTGGGAGTAACGAACGGCCATTCTGGGAAGGAGCAGTAGCGGCAACTAACGTTTAATGAGCTCTTACGTACAAAAGAGATTTCACACAATGTCTCACATAATCCTTGCAGATGTCTCACGAAGCATATCTCATTCCTCAACTTGCACGTAAATAAACAAATGCGCAGTCGGGTTCGGTGACTTATCCAAGGTCACACAGTAAGTGGAGTTTGATACGATTCCTTGTCTGATTGAGAATCTTCCTTTGATTAAGCTCTTTCCGCGCGTACAATAAGAATATAAAATCTCCAGAAGCCACACGGTGTTTTTTACGCCGCGCTCCTCCCTTCCCAGATTTGTTCTATTTAACTGTTGTAATCAGCCACAGAAAATGTCGTCCAACTTTGCTTTACTGGATATAAACAATTTATGAGCGATTTTTTTTCTTTGTTAAACTCTTTAAGAAAAAAAAATTCCTTTCAGGGCAAGCTGCACCTCTTTGTACCTTGGCAATGATACGCAGCTGCTTAACCACTAAGGTGAATGAGGTCAGTGGTTTGTGAGACATCATTGTGAGAAATTACTTGAGGGACGTTTTTATTTACTGCGATAACTAAGCCCACCAGAATTAAAGAGTGCACTAAAAGCGAAAACAGGTTTATAGGAAGGAAGGAGTTGGGAGGCAGTGTACAAAAAACAAGGGGCTCTTGGCAAGCTATTTTGAGAATGAAGCCTCAAGGATCTGGCTTTTTTTAAAAAAAATGGGGTGGGGCACACCCGGATGCCAAGTCGTGGAGCCAAAGAACTCTGCCTTGGAGTTGCGTCTGTGGCTTAACCCTCGCAAAATGTGGGCCAGCTCAAAGAAGGCAGGCGTGTGCTATGAGTAGGGATTTTTCTTGGAGGTGAGAAAAAGTTCAGTTTGGGATTCTCTTCTGAAACGCAGTCGTTTGTCCGAAGGCAGCTTTCCGGACAGGGTGGGAAGAGGCAGTCTTCCCACAGCCCAAACTGCAATGTATCCTTGGGAAAAGCCATCCTAATTTGGATGTGTATTAAGGAAGATAATTTCTTATCTTCCTGGTGAAAGATCAGTAAATGTGGCAAATGTATCTTCCTTCTTTACTTTTACTGATACCTTTCCTTCCCCTTTTTATTTCCTTCCTCATCAAACCACATTCTTTTCCAATACCCTTAAACTTTAAGAGTTGTAGCAAGGGCTGTGCAGAACTGGATGGTTCCTATGCCTCATTACTGCGCAACTCCATTCAGATACACCCACATGCTCCCTGTTATATAGAATCGGGCCCGCTTTTGGCTTAGAGCGGGGGGCATTTAGCGAGCTCCCGCTGTAGTAAAACATTTCATTGATTATGTAAATAAAACACTTTTAAATTACTCCTGCGATATAAAGTTTTGGCTTGATCATGCACTATATTTCAAGCTTTTACAAATAAAAGTATTTTTCTGAAGGTGCCTTAAAAAAACAGAGCATGTCACTCTATTCAATTGTTTATGTTAATGTACATTGTTTTTAGGGACGAAGGACAGGAATTACAAACTGCCATGGATATCACTGCTGGTACTGTGCTGGTAATATCTATCTATATCTATCTATGACTGTATATACAGATAGTCATTTAACCCTCATTAATAAGCTTGTACATTTTTTACATCCTTAATTTGCAGATGAACAGGAGGCTCAGAGAAGTTAAGTAACTTGCCTGAGATCACATAACTAAATAAATGGCAGAGCTGGGATTTGAACCTGGATTTGTCTGACTACAAACCATGACATATCGTTTATAGCTACCTCAAGGCAACATGTCCAAAGCCAAATTTATTTTTCTAATATCCTCCCTGCCCAAAGTTGTTTCTTCTACCAGCTTCTCATAGGTCAGAGCACCACTGTTTACCAACATGCTCAAGCTAAGAACCTTGGAATAGTCTTTTATTTCCTACATTTAAAAAAAATGAAGTATAGTTAATTTACAATATTGTGTTAGTTTCAGGTGTACAGCAAAGTGATTCAGTTATATAGATAATTTTCCATTATAGGTTATTACAAGATATGGAACATTGTTCCCTGTGTTATACAGTAAATACTTGTTGCTTATCTATTTAATATATAGTAGTGTGTATCTGTTAATCCCACACACCTAATTTATCTGCCCCCCTTTCCCCTTTGGGAAGTCTGTTTTCTATGTCTGTGAATCTGTTTCTGTTTTGTAAATAGATTCATTTGTATTATTTTTTAGATTCCACATATAAGTGATATCATATTTGTCTTTGTCTGACTTCACTTAGCATGATATTCTCTAGGTCCATCCATGTTGCTGCAAATGGCATTATTTCATTCTTTTTTATGGCTGGGTAATATTCCATTGTATATATATACTACATCTTCTTTATCCATTCATCTGTTGATGGACACTTAGGTTGCTTCCACATCTTGGCTATTGTAAATAGTGCTGCTATGAATATTGGGGTGCATGTAAGGAACCTTGGAATAGGCTTTTTTTTTAATTAACTTTTTTTTTTTAAATATTGTGTGGCCATAATAAACCAGTCTAGAAAAGCTATTTAGGCTTATAATTAATTGGATTAATGGTGCTATAGAACTTAAAAGCTCTAGGAGAACATAATCCTAATTTTTTTTTATCAGATGCGTATGTTTGATTTATTTATTTTTATTTTTGGCTGTGTTGGGTCTTCGTTTCTGTGTAAGGGCTTTCTCTAGTTGTGGCAAGCGGGGGCCACTCTTCATCACGATGCGCGGGCCTCTCACTGTCGCGGCCTCTCTTGTTGCGGAGCACAGGCTCCAGACGCGCAGGCTCAGTAGTTGTGGCTCACGGGCCTAGTTGCTCTGCGGCATGTGGGATCTTCCCAGACCAGGGCTCGAACCCGTGTCCCCTGCATTAGCAGGCAGATTCTCAACCACTGCGCCACCAGGGAAGCCCCTAAATTAACTTTTATTGGAGTATGGTTGTTTTACAATGCTGTGTTATGGAATAGTCTTAAACTTCTTACTCTCACCACCTCCACTGTCACACACACAAACACACACACACACACACACACACACACACACACCTCTACTTTTTTTTTCAAAAGTCCATCCCATCCTCCTATTATCACTTCAGATAAGCCTCACATCCTTTCCTGCTGCACTATAATAATAGCTTCCCAACTCATCTGTCTACTTCCATGCTTGTTTTCTGATTTATCCAAGCCACGTATTTATGGACAGAATGATATACCACGCAGAGATGAATAATACCTCATCTATCCAGAGGTCAGTCTTCCAGCTGACTCAGCCTTCTAAATCATAGTCTCAAACACCTACGTGAAAAGGTACTAGGAAACCCCAAATCGCAACTCCAAACCTGTGCCATGGAAAGGCTGAGGCTATCACTCAAGATTCCACTGGATTCTTATTTGAAATGAATTTCACAAGCTTAGTTGATATTTTACAGTCTGCAGCAGGATTAGGAGCAGTAAGATTCTAGAGGAGAGCCATATAGAGCTGTAGTACTCAAAATACAGACTCTGGACCGGCAACATCTGCATCACCCAGGAGCTTGCTAGAAATTCAGAATCTCAGAACCCATTCCAGACCTTAGAATCAGAGTGTGCCATTTTAACAAGATCCCCAGGTAATTTGTAGGCACATTAAAGTTTTAGATGCACTAATTGAAAGCAAATTAGATATTTGAAAATCAAACTTCACAACAAATTGGGGGTAATCATGTTTCCATTAAGAGCTAATAGGCATCTTTTAAAAAATAAGCTCTATTAATGAATTTTAGATGACTGAATTGCCTTTTTTAAAAGTTTATATCAGGACATGCCTATTAAAATTTTCTAAGGCAGTGGTTCAGAACTGGGATGTTAGTTGGAAGAGAAATTGCCACTAACTATCCATGCTAAACTCTATTTATATATACTACTACTCTCTCTAACCATCAAAAATGGTATGTCCACAAGTGTCTCACATTCATGAGATTGTATGTTTCTGGAGGAAAAAAAGTTAAGAACTAGTGAGTAGTGGTTTTCAAACTTTTCACTGAATTGCCTCTAAGGTAGAAGATAATGAACATTTTTCTCTGGTGGTCAAAGTGCCCCCCATAATAATGAACTTCCTTTAAGTTCATTACATTAAGTAGTATGTAAATTTTATATTGTTTAAGATGTTTAAAGGTATTTTAAAAATCCACTCCAAACAGAAGATACAATGTGTAAGGAAAATTTTTATAACCTAAGGTGATAAAATTGATCCAGATATTATAGAACATAACTAAAATATTTAGTAAATGAACCAAAACCAGAGGGAGTGGGGAGAAGAATTGTTCCCAGCATTCCAGTTGTATTTTTAAGTGTATTTTTACTGATTTACCTGGGAACCATGTGTATTCTTACTTATAAGATAATACAACCTGACTTCTACTAAACCTACAAATGAACTCTCAGAAAAACCCCTCCTTCTTAAGTTGGAGACTACCTATACATACAAATACATCTACTGCCACTGTTAAAGGAATCAGCTTATATTTTGACCATGTGAAAGTAATAAAGTCTGTTGCTCAAACTCTTTTTTCTTATCAAAAGATAATACCAGGAAGAAAATTCACAAGTGACATGTAATTCCTCTCCTTTGCATATACCCAAGAGAACTGAAAGCATACATCTACACAAAGACTTGTACATGAATGTTCATAGCAGCATTATCCATAATGGCCAAAAAGTGGTAACAATCTGAGTGTTCATTAACTGATGAATGGATAACCAAATATGGAATACCTATACAATAGAATATTATTCAGCAATGAAAAAGAATGAAGTACTGTTGCATGCTTCAACATGGATGAACCTTGAAAATATTATGATAAGTGGAAGAAGCCAGTCACAAAAGACCATATCTTGTATGAGTCCATTTAAATGTAATGTCCAGAATAGGCAAATCCATAGAGACAGAAAGCTGATTGGTGGTTGCCTGGGGTTAGGAATGGGAGCAGAAACTGAGTGCAAATGGATATGAGGGGACTTTCTGGGGTGATGAAATGTTCTCAACTTGATTGTGGTGGTAATAATCGCACAACTCTATATACATTTGCAAGGCATCTTGGAACCATACATTTACAATGGGTGAATTTTTGGTATATAAATTATATGTCAATACAGCTATTAAAAATTTAAAAAGTCATAAATGCCTCCCCAGAAGAAACCCCACAAAGCTTGAAATGATTAATTTTCTAAGAATATAGGCCAACTTTATTGTGTGGCATCACACACACGTACATTTGGCATATTGCTACAGAAGACATACGTGTAACCTGGTTTGATAATCATGGTTCTGAAGTGTTACAAGCAACTGTTTATTCTTAACATGTTTGTTTGGCAAAATAAAGAGGTGCATTTAACTCATTAACAGCATCCCAAGAATGATACTGCCAAAGAGAAGGCTGAAGGAAAAGGTAACTTTAAAGCAATAAAACAGCCTTATGTCTTGGGTAGTATAAAGATGGACTGGCATCATGGTCTTCTTCTAACCCTATATTATCAGTGGTCAACCTCATTATTTACCTTGTTGACATTTAAAAATAATTCATGGTAGGTTCAGTTATATTATAATGGCAGCAGTTCCTCTCTATGTAATGAAATATGTAAATGTAAAGTTTTAGTTTTTATTGATCAAATATATCAATGACCATTTACATTAAACCTTTTTCCCTCCTAAATCCAAGCATATATTAAAATTTAGGGGCTTCCCTGGTGGCACAGTGGTTAAGAATCCACCTGCCAATGCAGGGGACACGGCTTCGAGCCCTGGTCTGGGAAGATCCCACATGCCGCGGAGCAACTAAGCCTGTGAGCCACAACTACTGAGCCTGCGCGTCTGGAGCCTGTGCTCCGCAACGGGAGAGGCCGCGACAGTGAGAGGACCCCGCACCGCGGTGAAAAGTGGCCCCCGCTCACCGCAACTGGAGAAAGCCCTCACACAGAAACGAAGACCCAACACAGTCAAAAATAAATAAATAAATAAATAAATAAATAAATAAATAAATAAATTTATTAAAAAAATAGGATTTTCATAACTAAAAACAAGAATAAAACATTCTTTAAAAAAAAAGTTAGTATATGATAACTAAACACCAAACACAAACTTTTATTGGAATATTTTATTTACATTTTATATTTAAAGAGAATCAATACAAATCGGGACATATTTACAGCATTTCAAATCAGTGTACAAGAATGCAATGGTTTCATCCATTCTACATTTAGCCAACAAAAATACATGTCTATTCTGCTTTTGCCTAAATTCTGCTGGAATTTGTACTGGAAACAAAACTCTAAAACCAAAGATAAGCCACAGAGAATAGAAGTAAAGTGCATTTTTATAATAGCTCTATTTAACTTTGGTGGATGAAGCTTCAAACTTTATATTAAGGCACCTGGAATTCTCCCCCTCCCCCAATTCTTTTTCAAACACCAAGAAAATGCATTCACGAAATTTATAGCTACACGGACAGAATTTTAGTTTACCTAATGTTATTTTAGCCCATTTAGGTAAAATGTAAACTCAATTTTCAAAGTCAACATTGTTTGGAAAATATTTTCCACAGACTAATTTCTGTAGACAAATTCATACACAAAAATCAATTACCAATTTTTGTGTGACTTATTCATAATCATTTTCAAATAGTATGATGATTTATATACTCTGCTTTTGAAAGTCCCATAAGTAAAGTTTGAGAAATAGTTATACAGTGTTTCTGTAAGTACAGTTTTTATCTATAATCTTTTGTCAAATTGGTGTCACTAATATACCAATCAATCCAGTCCAGTCCATATTCTCTGATAAACTATGCTTGACACTCATATGAAGTACATTTAGCCTAATTTTAAAAACAAAAAATAGTTAAAATGAATATTTTGCTTTAATCTTGTTCTATCAACTTAATGTAGCTTAAATAGACATTTCATGAAGTACTAGCCTAAGTTTGCATTGTTTTTTACATTACAATTCCAGATCAATATAAGCACCTGGAGAAAAACCCTGACACATATAGCCCAAGCTAAAGTAGTAGTATTTTTAATTAAGATACTATCATAAAATAAAGTGATTACAGCTACTCCACATTTTAAAAGCAACATGTTTTTATAAGAAAATTGTTATAAATGGAAAACATGACTACTTGACAAGAGTTTTGAATGTTTAAAAATGTTGCTACCACTATTGAGAGGAAACTTGCCTATGAAAAACATTATATAATGAGTTTGTGGAAAAAGTTAATAGGTTAAATATTTTAAGTCATTTAACTATAGCATAATATTAGTCATCTCATCACTTTCAGTATCATTCTTATTAAGTTATTCCAATTCATTAATAGCAAACTAGGCCCTGATTGGCAGTTCTGTTATTACTAAAGGTTCAAGTTTTCTATTGACACAGATTTTATGATTTAATTTCTCGAACAGCAGTCTCTCGATCAGGAGTTTCATCTTCTTCAAAGGTTGGGTTGTCAACGTGAGGAACAACATCCACTGCCATGGAACTTGCTTCATGGTTTACCAGCTGTAGATTTTCATCTTTAAAAAGAAATGGTAATTTTAGGATGATTTCACCCCTCTCTCCTTTAAGACAAAATTCAACACACATGTCTAAGAAGCCTTTCTTATCTAATTCCATCATACTCTGATTATTACCCTCATTCCCTGTTCCTTTAATATGATTTGTGCTGCCTTACATAAAGCACATATGGCATTATTTTAATTTACAATTACGATTTTATTGATTCACACGTGTGCTTACTTTTACCTAGATTATAGCATCCTTAAGAGCAAAAGTTATGTCTTCCGCTTCTCTATTCTAAATGTAATAGCTCTTAAATCACATTTCAATCACCTGGGCACTTTAAAAAATTACATATGCTATGCATAGATAGATAGATAAATAGATAGATAAATAGATAAATAGATAGGTAGGTAGATAGATAGATAGATAGGTAGGTAGGTAGATAGATAAATAGATAGATAGATAGATAGATAGATAGATAGATAGATAGATAGATAGATAGACAGACAGACAGACAGACAGACAGAAAGACTAAAAAAAATCAACCAGGAAGTTGTGGGGGGCGGGAGTTCCCAAAATGGAATATAAATAGTAACAAGTGAATATAATTATATTACAGATGAAATATATAATCATCCTGAAGAGAGTGGGAAAGAAAAGAACTAACCTAAGTAACTTTGGAAAATGATACTTTGACTATATCCTATAAGGCTAAAACCAAAGAACTACACTGGTTAGTGAAACTGTTTTTCACAGGGGTGTGTTAGCAATGTTGAAACTTAGGTGTACTTTAGGATTGAACAAATAAGTAAATATATTGTGGATAACAACAGCCAGGTTTCTCAATGTCAGAGAAAGGAGTTACAAATAAGGAAAGGGGAAGGCTAGAATAAACTCTGTGGTGTTGGACTGGAATCAGAAATATAAGTATGAACTAGCTGTTCTTCAGATAGGTGAATGTAGATGTGTGTGTATATTTGTGTGAGTACATACACATATTTCCTAGCGTTGTTCCTTGAAATGGCTAATAGCAATGACACCCCAATAGCAATGAGCATACCTAGTGCCCAGATCTTGATTTCGAGGTACTGTTCTCCAATAAAAGCCCCCACCCCCTGAAGAAATAACTGATTCCAGGGCTAGGACAAGGAAAGTACAAGATTAATCTAGATTCTAGCCTAGGGATCAGCAAACTACAGCTTGCAAGCCAACTCTATAGCTAAGAGTGGTTTTTTCATTCTGAAGAGGTTGGAAGAGAACAACCAAAAGCAACAAAGACCTATGGCCTTCAAAGCCTAAAAAAAAAAAAATGATGGGGCATGTTGAAAGAAAACAAACCAACTTGAGGGAGTTCCCAATGACCAAATCTAGGACAATATAACCATGAATAAATCATGAGAATAATATTATGGAATAAAAGAAATATCTATGAGTCCATATTATTATAAATAAATAATTGAATAAATAAGTGGAGAAAGGATAGCTCTTCCTTAAAATAGAAGCTTAATTAATGTAGAAAGAAGGATGGAAATAGAAAATCACCATTTGGCACACATTTCAGTAATAATTATTGTAAGCAAGAAACATCACTGATTGATAAAATTAGTAGGTAAAAAGTAAGATGAGAAACAGGATATTTGCATAGTCTCCAAGTGTCTCTCTATAAAATAATTAATAATTATAAAGGGAAAAAGAATAACTTTAAAAGGAGAAGCTTGGCAGATGCTACCTTAACCAAGAGAACAAAATTAAAACCATTGGTAATAAGACATAGGCATCATGTGCCTCATTATATGATATGAGCCAGAGAAGGGCACAACATAATTTCTGTGGTATTCTTGCCAGAAATAGACAATGGACAATAAATTTAATCATTGGGAATCAGGAGACAATTCCAAATTGAGGGACATTCTACAAAATAACTAACTGGTGGCCTTCAGAAGTGTCAAAGTCATGAAAGAAAAAGACTAAGGAACAGTCACAGATTGGAGACTAAGAAGACGTAACAGTTAAATGCAATGTGGACCTCTCAGAAAATTGGGTATAGAAGGAACATTCCCAAACATAATAAAGGACATACATGGGGACTTCCCTGGCAGTCCAGTGGTTAAGACTCCATGCTTCCACTGTAGGGGGCGTGGGTTTGATCCCTGGTCGGGGAACTAAGATCCCACATGCCACGTGGTACAGCCAAAAAATTTTTAAAATAATAAATAAATAAATAAAGGACATACCTGACAAACCCACAGTTAACAACATACTCAAGAGGAACAAGACAAGGGTACCCACTCTCACCACTCCTATTCAACATAGTACTGGAAGTCCTAGCCAGAGAAATTAGAAAGGAAAAGAAAAGTCATCAAGGGACTTCTCTGGCGGTCCAGTGGTTTAAGACTCCGTGCTTCCAATGCAGGGGACGCAGGTTCAATCCCTGGTCGGGGAAACTAAGATCCCACATGCCGTGCAGCACGGCCAAAAAATAAAAAAATTTTAAACAAACAAACAAACAGAAAAAAGCCATCAAAATGAGAAAGGAAGAAGTAAAATTGTCTGTTTCCAGATGACATGACCTAGAGAAAATGCTAAAGATACCAACAAAAACTGTTAGAACTAATAAACGAATTCACTAAAGTTGCAGGTTACAAAATCAACAGACAAAAATCAGTTGCATTTCTATACACCAGCAATGAAATATCTGAAAGAGAAATAAAGAAAACAATCCCATTCACAATAGCATCAAAAAGCAATATAATACTTATGAATAGATTTAACCAAGGAGGTAAAAGATTTGTACTGAAAACTATAAGACATTTATAAAAGATATTGAAGAGGGCACAAATAAATGGAAATATATCCAATGTTCATGGATCAGAAGAATTCATATTGGACTTCCCTGGTGGCGCAGTGGTTAAGAATCCGCCTGCCAATGCAGGGGACACGGGTTCGATCCCTGGTCTGGGAAGATCCCACATGCCACGGAGCAACAAAGCCTGTGCGCCACACTACTGAGCCTGCTCCCTAGAGCCCGTGAGCCACAACTACTGAGCCCACATGCCACAACTACTGAAGTCTACGTGCCTAGAGCCCATGCTCCGCAACAAGAGAAGCCACCGCAATGAGAAGCCCATGCATCACAACGAAGAGTAGCCCCTGCTTGCTGCAACTAAAGAAAGCCTGCGTGCAGCAACAAAGACCCAACACAGCCAAAAATAAGTAAATAAATAAATAAATTTATTAAAAAAAGAATTCATGTTGTTTAAATGTCCATACTACCCAAAGCCATCTGTAGATTCAATGCAATCCATATCAAAATTCCAAATGCATTTTTCACAGAAGTATAAAAAAAAATCCTAAAATTCATATGGAACTACCAAAGACACTGGATAGCCAAAGCAATTCTGAGAAAGAAGAACAAAGTGGGGAGGCATCACACTTCCTGATTTCAAACTATACTACAAAGCTATAATAATCAACACAGTATGGTACTGGCATAAAAACAGCACATAGATCAGTGGAACAGAATTGAGAACCCAGAAGTAAACCCAGGTGTATGAGACCATGTGTATGAGATGAACTAATATTTGACAAGGGAGCCAAGAACACTCAATGGGGAAAAGACAGTCTTCAGTAAATGGTGTTGGGTCTACTGGATAAATATGCAACAGAATGAAACTGGACCCCTATCTTACACCACTTAAAAAATGAACTCTAAATGGATTAAGGACTTAAAAAGCCAAAATCAACAAATGGGACTACATCAAACCAAAAAGCTTCTACTCAGCAAGAGAAATAATCAAAAGAATGAAAAGGCAAGCTACAAAATGGGAGAAAATATGTGCAAACCACATATCAGATAAGGGGTTAATATCTAAAATATATAAGGAATTCATACAGTTCAATAGCAAAAAAGCAAATAATCTGATTAAAAAATCGGCAGAAGAACTGAGATATTTTCCCAAGGAAGACATACAAATGGCCAACATGTACATGAAAAGATGCTCAACATCACTAATCAGGGAAATGCAAATCAAAACCACAATGAGATATTGCCTCACACTTGTTAGAATAGCTATTATCAAAAAGGAAACAGGTAAGTGTTGGCAAGGATGTGAAGAAAAGGGAACTCTAGTGCACTGTTGGTGGGAATGTAAATTGGTACAGCACTATGGGAAACATGTATGGAGGTTCTCAAAAAATTAAAAATAGAACTACCATATCATCCAGAAATCCCACTTCTGGGTATATATATCTAGAGGAAATGAAATCACTATCTTGAAGAGAGAGCTGCACCTCCATGTTCACTGCAGCATCATTCACAATAGCCAAGACACAGAAATAACCTAAGTGTCCACTGACTGATGAACAGATAAAGAAAATGTGGTGTGTGTATATATATATATATATATATATATATATATATATATATATATATATATATATATATATAACAATGGAATATTATTCAGCCATGAGAAAGAAGGAAATCCTGCCATTTGCAACAACATCGATGGACCTTGAGGGCAGTGTGCTAAGTGAAATAAGTCAGATAGAGAAGACCAATACTGTATGATATCACTTATATGCAGAATCTTAAAAAAAAAAAAAGCCAAATTCATAGAAACAGAGTAGAATGGTGGTTGCAAGAGGCTGGAAGGTGGGGCAAATGGGGAAATGTTTGTCAAAGGGTACAAGTTTCCAGTTATAAGATGAATAAGTTCTGGGGAATCTAACATATAGATGGTGACTACAGTTAACAATACTGTATTAAATACTTGAAAGTTGCTAAGAGAGTAGATCTTAAATGTTCTCACCACACACACACAAAATGTGTAATTATGTGAGATGATGGATTTAACTAATCTTACTCTGATTATATGTCAAGTATATTTCAATAAAACTGGGGAAAAATGAGAAAAGAGGAAAGGCAATGTGGGATCCTAGGACAGAAAAAGGACATTAATGGGCCAACTGGTGAAATTTGAGTAAGATCAGTTTAGTTAATAACATTTTATCATTTAATTTCCTGATTTTGATAATTGTATATGGTTATATAAGATGTTAACTTTTGGAGAAGTTTGGTGACGGGTATATGGGCATTCTTTTTACTGTTTTTGAAACATTTTTTGGTCAGGCTGAAATTATTTCAAAATAAAAAAATAACCTGTGCTTGGGCCCCACATCTCATGGATTCTGACTTAACAATTCTGGGGTAAAGCCCAGGCATTAGTAATGTTTAAAGTTTCTATGGGTGATTCTAATGTGCAGCCAGGGTTAAGAACTAGGGCCCTTATTCGGTGGTTCCCAAAGTGTGGTCCCTGGACAAGCAGTGTCAGTATCACCTGGAAACTTCTTAGAAATGAAAATTCTCAGGGCCCACCCCAGACCAACTGAGTCAGAAACTGGTGGTTTAACAAGCCCTCCAAGTGACTCAATGTATGCTTACGTTTGAAAATCAGTGCTCTGATAAAATTCAGCACAATGATGGAACACACAGGCATGAACTAATCAACTGTATGTTTACAAAGTTATTTAAATCACAACTATCACCATAATAATCAATGGTTAATAGGCATAATGCCCAAACTATTAATATATAATCATAGATAAAATTAAATCTATTCTATGTGGTCACTCATTCAACACTTATTTGAGTATTTACTATGTGGCAGTCTGTGCTAGGTGCTTGGGTATACGACAGTGAATAATAAGACACTGTCCCTACCCAAAGGGACTTTTTAAGGTTTTAATACAATTCAGTGCAATAAATGCAATGATAGAAGTTCTACCGAAGTAGACAGTAGGACCACACAGGTGAGTCAAGGGAAGCTTCTCAAAGGGGAGCAAGTTTTAAAGGAGGAACAGGAGTTGGACTGGGCTTCCCCAATTTCTTGGGGGAGGAAGAGTAGAAGGAATGGGCAGAGAGAAGATAGTGTCTCAAACTATGACTGTTGAATTAAGGTTGGAAATTAGGGGATGGTTTAGAGGAAAAATGATATTGAATCAATAGGAAGGGGAGAGGGTAGGATCTAGGATCGACCTAAGTTTCTGGTTTGACTCACCCGGGTAGGTGTTACTACCATTCACAGAGATAAAGAATACAGGAGAAGGGGCTTCCCTGGTGGCGCAGTGGTTGAGAATCTGCCTGCCAATGCAGGGGACACGGGTTCGAGCCCTGGTCTGGGAAGATCCCACATGCCGCGGAGCAACTGGGCCCGTGAGCCACAACTACTGAGCCTGCGCGTCTGGAGCCTGTGCCCTGCAACAGGAGGGGCCGCGATAGTGAGAGGCCCGCACACCGCGATGAAGAGTGGCCCCCCGCACCACGATGAAGAGTGGCCCCCGCTTGCCGCAACTAGAGAAAGCCCTCGCACGAAACGAAGACCCAACACAGCCAAAATAAATAAATAAATAAATAAAGTAGCTATAAACCCATTGCTAAAAAAAAAAAACATTTAAAAGAATACAGGAGAAGGAACATGGATCATCATTTTATTTGCTTATTCTCTGCAAAAACTGTTCTGCCTTCTACCCTCCCCCCAAAACTCGCAAATTCTCTGCAAAAACTGTTCTGCCTTCTACTCTCCCCCACAAGAACAGAACACAAAAAAAGTAGGTTGGGATTTTTTTCTTTTTTTTAAACTGGTCTGACAATAAACTGAATTATCCCATACATTCAGGTCTCCCGTATGGCAGGCAAGAATTCTACCACTGAACCACCAATGCTGCTAAACTGAATTATCCCATACACTGTCCTTTATCTTCACTGAATTCTATTACCACACAGTTACAGGAACCAAAAATTCATCTAGAGCAAATAGACAATGATTATCTATTATAGGTAAAACAAAACACAGATTATTAAGATTCTTATGACTACTTTGTACTCTAGGAAATGTCCAAAGGTTAGATTACAACATGAGGTTTGCGTTTGCATGATGGTATTCCTCGTGACCTCTGTAGAAATGGTATCTATGGCACTTATAAGCCTACCAAGGACAAAGGTTCATGTCATAGGAAGCTGAAACTTTTACAAGTCATCTTGACATTTCATTTTCCTTCTACTTTTATGCCAGAATTAGGTTATCTCAAAATGAGGATAGAGGAAAAACTATCAACCAACAAAAACCATGAAAAAGGTGGAAGTTAAAGAAAGGGAAAGTAATTTGTATACGGGTTTTCTCTAAGGAAAAAAGTAACAGAATTCCCTAAAATCTCTCTACTGGTATGACATTACTAAGTTGCTAATACTGATTCACATGAATTTTGAAATTAATACATTCAATTTTACTTTCCACAGTTTGTTCACTTCATGGCAAATAATCAACAGGTGGCAGCACATCATTCTTAAACACAGTTTCTGATCTGTGCAAAAAATGGGTTCTGGAGTTGTGTATAAACCAAGCTTTTGGAAATTAAATTCTGTTTTATCATTCCAGGAATTCTTTATCTTAATTTCTTTATCTTAATTTCTGATTGATATGCAATAAACAATGGCTTCTAAAGTTGAAAAGTTTCTCCTTAGCCTAAGTTAATAAGCCAACTCTTAAATGCATTGGAGAGAAGCTTTCCAATAAAAAAATCTTTTTCTTCTGTGACTAATTCCCACTCTTAATGCATTTCATCAGTTTCAGGTACATTTGAATGTGTATATTAAGTTAAGGTAGGGGTGCATCCTGCATTGCATCATTGTTACTAGAAAAAACCTGGAATGTGTTAATGGATGAATAGAATAAATGCTAAAAAGCAGGAGTACTCTGCCTGGTGTCTAATCCCCAATGTGGGGATCATTTGTGGGGCACTCATTGCCCCTCAGCATGGTGCTTACTTGCTGACTGCACATGTTCCTCCAAAGGCGGTTCATCTGCGCCCTGAACTGAAGCATATCCAGACGATGCAGTTTCACTGCGATTATCCTCTTCATGAGGAGAGGCACTATTGGATGCTTCGTTGGATGCCGGAACTTGTAAAGACACTGATCCATCTTCAACATCCACCTGCGGAAAGCATTTAAACACATTAAGAGGCTCTCAGAGTATATGTTTTTCCTTGACATATCATTACAAAGTTTCTTCATAGGTGACTTATTAGAGCAATGCTTCTTAACCTTTTAAACCTACAATCCATTTTTGATGATCACAAAAATTTCTTGCAGGTCCCAGCCAGAGCAGTTGGAGTAATTGGCTCCAATGGAGTGAAAGATGTTACAGGCAGATTGCCATCAACATCTGACATGTTTATCTGGGTGAACACTTCATAATATAATGCCTGATACAAGGAAGGCACTCAAAAAAAATTCCTATGCTGTCCCCTAGGGGTTTTGAGAATCACTGTCATCTGTATATCTCCTCAAGTCAGGAAGAGTTTGTTGAGCTTGACTTTCTGTTGTGTGTACTGTGAAATAGGTAGGTTTTTTTTCATTTATGAAATAATAACTTAATATTTATTATACTCTCTCAAACTTTACATGCTCAGTTAACAACAAGTTTGATTGCTATGCAATAGTAAGAGAGTAAAAAACAGCAAGGGGTATCAGAAGTCAGTTGGGGTCATCACTTCCAATTCTGACCAAATAATAAGTACATTTGAGGAGAGGGAAGAAGGAGGAAAATGGAGGTGGTCCAACATGGTACCTCTCTGTCACTATGATGTAAGTAGGTCCAATTTTTGGTATAAACTGTAAGTCTAGCACATTACGTAGCTAAAAAATAAGGATTTTTTTCCTGAAGGCCCAGATATATAAATAACACACTGTTAAGTTCCTTCGTATAAATAGTTTAGCAACGTTTACCTCAATTCCCAAAGCTTTGAGTATGTCACATTTGCACATGGGGCAAGTCCTGTGTTCTAATAGCCATGGGTCAACACATGTCTTATGGAAAATATGGCTAATGAAGGAAAAAAACACATATTTTGGTTATCAGTTGTGAACTAGCAACACTTTGCCTAATATACTAACGGGTTACCCTGTAAGTTTACTTAGTCTTTTAATGGATGCCTTTTTTTTCCCTTTTAAACACACTATTACAGAAACAATATTTGGAAATTTCATAATACAATACTTTTAAATATAGCCTCATTACTCTAGCTTCATAAAAACTATTTTCAATACCACTTACTTGAAAAATAGCTAAGATGTTACCTGACCTAAGGTTTTGTTCAGTAATTCGGATCTTAATTATTTTGTTATTCCCTAACTATAAAATAGTACAGTTAGTCATTCTCAATAATATAGTACAATAAAGTATTGAGTGTAACATAATTCCGATACTTTAGGCAATGTGATAAGTTCCAAGAACGCCACTATTTAATAGCTAAAAGGAAGAGTGTTAAGAACAACTTCCGGGAGAGGGATAATAAGAAGCTAAAGAATGAAGACTTCCAAATAGGTGCTCATAAGTTGATTTTATTTTTTTCTCAATAGGATTGGTAGAATTATTTTGAATTAAATAATCCAGTACCACACACACACACACACACACACACAGTGATGCTGGCTAGGTTCTTAAGTTTTTTTACGGAACTAGTTTCCAAATTGTACCAGATTATGGAAATATTATATAATTAGCCTTGTACCATTTCCAATGACATTAAAAATAAAGCAATCACCTATATTTAAATGAAAAGAAGTTAAAAATAAACACTTTCTTTACATCAAATTGGAAACATTCAAAATAGTTTCCCCCACTACAATCATTTTTGTAAGTCAGCTATTCTCATTGACGACATAAAAGAAAATCAAACTTACTTGCAGGTTAAGATGCGTACTAAATCATTAGGTTTATATAGTTCAATACACACAGCGCAACTATCTCCATCAGGGCCAATTTCCTAAGAGCAAATAGTTATTGTTATTCAGATGGATAAGAAAAATACATTAAACTACAGAGCAAAATCAGAATATACATGTATTTAATAAATTACATAAATTCCTACAGAAGAAGGAGCATCACATCACTAAAACGACTGTTTCAATAAGCAGTTTAAAATTCTCTAGACTTAATTGGAATCTAAAAAAAGAGTCAAACTTATAGAAAGAGTGAGTAGAAAAGTAGTTTCCACGGTCTGAGGAATGGGGGAAACAGGGAGCAGTTAATAAAAGGGTACAAACTTTCAACTATAAGATGAATAAGGTCTGAAGATCTAATGTAAAACATGGTGACTACAGTCAATAACACTGTGTATTATGTAATTGAAGTTGGAAAGTAAAATAAAATATTTAGACTTTAAAAAGTAAAAGAAGGAAGTTCCTTGGTGGCCTAGTGGTTAGGATTCCGGGCTTTCACTGCTGTGGCCCGGATTCAATCCCTGGTCGGGGAACTGAGATCCTGCAAAGCCACTCGGTGCAGTCTAAATAAATAAATAAAGTAAAAGAATAAAGTCCTGCAAAGCCACTCGGTGCAGCCAAAACAAACAAACAAACAAACAAATAAAGTAAAAGAATAAAGTCAACCAAAGGGGAACAGTACAAAGAGAAACATGTAGCACTGATTTAAACCTCTTCCTGGTTTTAGAATTTACACAATGCCACAAGTTCTATGGCTATGTTTTTCCATTAAAAAAATTAAGGTATAAGTCACATGCAATAAAATTCACTCTAAATGTTGAGTATACAGTTTTGCAAGTTTGGAGAAACATGCAGTCACTTAATCACCACCATAGTCAAGATATAGGATAGTCCTGGTACCCCAACAAATTCCTCTATACCACTTCGTAATTAACCCCTCTGTAATTAACTCCTCCTTTTGTCACTATCTTCTGCCACCCACTCATCTGTTTTTCAGTGCCTGTAGTTTGGGCTTTTCCAGAATATCTTATAAGTGGGATTGTGCCTTATATAGCCTTTGAGTCTGCCTTCTTTCACTTAACATAATGCATTTGTGATTCATCCATGTTGTTGTATGTATCAGTAGGATTCCCCCCTTTTTATTGCTAAATAGTATCCCATGATATGGATGTACCACAGTTTTTTTTATCCATTCAACACTTGAAGGACATTTGGGTTCTTTCCAGTTTCTGGTAATTATCAGTAAAGCTGCCATGAACAATTGTGAAAAAGTTTTTATGTGAATGGGTAAACATCTAGCAGTGAGATTGCTGGGTTCTTTTGAGAGTGTATATTTGACTTCATAAAGAACTGCCATTCACTCTGCTGTACAGCAGAAACTAATACAACATTGTAAAGCAACTATACTCCAATAATTAATTAACTTATACATACACACACACACACACACACACACACACACACACACACACACACATAGAACTGCCAAACTGTTTTCCAAACTGGCTGTACATTGCATTCTCACCAGAAAATGCATGAGAGTTCCAGCTGTTCCACATCTGGTCAGCTCTTGGTTTTAGCCATTCTAATAAATGTGCTGTGGGTATCACATTGTGGTTTTAATGTGCATTTCCCTAATGACTAATGATGTTTAGCATCATTTTATGTGCTTTTTTGCCAGCCATATATTTCTTTGGTAAAATGTCTGTTTTGCCCATTTTTCCACTAGGTTGTCTGTTCTCTTCTTGAGTTTTGAGAGTTCTTTATATATTCTGAATACAGTCCTTTATCAGATATGTGATTTGCAAATATTTTCTCCCAGTCTGTGGCTCGTCTTTTCAGTCTCTTAACAGTGTCTTTCAAAGAGCAAAAGCTCTTAATTTTAACAAATTTCTCTTTTTCTCTTTAATGGACTTGTTTTTGGTATCATATCTAAGTAATCTTTGCCTAACCCAAGCTACAAAGATATTTTTCTCCAAAGTTTTCTTCTAAAATTTCATAGTTCTAGGTTTTATATTTAAATCTGTGATCCATTTCAAGTTAATTTTTGCAGAGGGCATAAAGTATGGATTGAGGTTCATTTTTTTTTTTGTCTATGGATATTCACTCATTGCGTATGGAGAGCCAACAATTGGCTGCCCTTTCTTCTTTGAATTGCTTTTGCACCTTTGTCGAAAATCAATCGACCATTTATGTGTGGGTCTATTTCTGGACTGTCTCTTCTGTTTCAAAGATCTAAAGGTCCATCCTTTCCCTAATACCATGCTTTCTTGACTACTGTAGCTTTAAAATAATTCTGCAAATCAGGAAATGTGAGTCATCCAAATTTGTTTTTTATCAAAATTGTTTTGGTTATTCTAGTTCTTTTGCTTTTCCAAATAATCTTAGAGTCAACTTGTCAATTCCTACAAAGGATGCAACTAGGATTTTGATTGAAACTGCACTGAATCTATAGATCAGTTTGGGGAGGAAGTGACATCTTGACAACAGAGTCTTCTAACCCATGAACACGGTATATCCCTCCATTTCTTTAGGTCTTCTTTGATTTCTTTCTTTCATTATGTTTTGCCCTTTTCAGCATATAGATCTTGAACATATTTTGTAAGATTTATACCTAAGTATATAATGGTTTTGGTGCTGTTATAAATGGTATTTTTTTATTTCAGTAAGTTCTGTAGCTATATTTTTATTGTAGTACAAACTTCCATAGCTATTTTTTGATACGTGTTTTATACATCAATGGTAGTTTTCAACTGTGCTAAATCTGAAAATGGATGTTCAAGTAGAGTTGTACTGAAGCACTGTAGTAATTTCCTGTTGCTGTAACAAATTACAATAACTTAGTGGCTTAAAATGACACAAACTTATACTCTTACTGTTATTGCTTATGGCCCCTTTCTTGCATCACTGCAACCTCTTGCTTCCATTGTCACATCTCCTACTGCACTGTAGTCAAATCTCCCCTTTCCTCCCTCTTATAAAGACACTGTGATTATACTTAGGATCCACCCGGATAATCCAGGATAACCTCCCCATCTCAAGATCCTTAACTTAATCACATCTGCAGAGTACTTTTTGCCATATAAGGTAACATTTACAGGTTCTAGGGATTAGGACCTAGATGTCTTTGGGAGCCATTATTCAGCCTACCTCCAGCATCAAATAGATTAAAAAATCAATAAGATTTATAAATTCCAATGAAAATCATACTTTGGAAGAACATTTAGCTTTTAACAATGGCTTGGTAGCACTGCTTTAAAACAAATAGCATTTACAAGTCATAAATGCACCTTGTCTCCTTGTTTCAGTGTGCGGAGTTGAAGCCTTCCAATAGCTTTTTTAGCATCTGCCTTTAATTGTCTCTGTAATAAAAAAAAAATAGCCGGTATTAGAAAAAATATTTCTAAAAGAAATACGATAAAAAAGGTAGAGAGGATTAATAAATATTTATCAGGTAAAAGTCAATGTCTAAGTAAATTTTAAAAGATAAAATTTAATTAGCCATAATAAATGCCCATTTATCTGATATCAAGCAGGATTTTTTTAAATTACTGAAACCTTATGTTTCCTTACCTTCTTAAACAGCAGCTTTGGGCCACAATGGTAAAGCTATGCGTCCCTATTCCAAATGGATTCGGATGCTATGAATTTTCAAAGCAATTTTCCTATTTTCAAAACCCCAGAGGTCCTTAAATTACATCTTTTCCAATTTCTTTTTTGAATCGTGTCTTGTTTGGTAGAAAGTGCATTGGATGCAAATGGACCTAGCTTCAAAATCTGACTTTGTCACTTACTAAATGAATAATCCTGGACAAGTCATTAAATCTTTGAGCTTGTTTACTCATCTATAAAATGAGGATAATACCAATCCTTACAGTGTTATTTGGTATTAGGGGAAAATATTGCTGTTTATAACCACTACTGCCTTGTAAGGAGGGTGGATTCTGAGAGTGGTAAGCCTTTTTTTGTTTCACTGAACATATACCTAGATGAGTCTGGATATGCAAAGGCAAGTCCATGGCTCATTTAGGGAATAAAGACTAAAATATTACATATATATCTATATCTATCTATCCATACACACACACGTGTGTGTATGTATATATATGTGTGTGTATATATACATATATTTGAATCAGAAGTGAGGTTAAGGTATAGGGGGAAATTTAAAAGGTGAAGGAAAAGTGAGAAAGAGAGGAATCAATGAGAGACTATCCCTCTGTGTGGGATGAACTGCCCAGAGGAAAGAACTCCCAGGTAGTATGAGATATTTGATGTTAATTTGAAATTATTTGTGATGCCACAAATAAACCTTCCTTCTATTTCGGTAAAATCTACCACATACACGAATGCTTCAAGTGAAGATAATATATGTGTAAATTGAAGAAGAGGCTAGGTTTCACACCTGGGTGAATGCTGTATGGAATAGAGAGATAGCATGTGCAGCATGGCAAGATGATAAGCAATCTTCCTATTTTGTACTGTAAAATGGACAAACTTATAGAAATTCAGCAGAAAGTAGATGCTCAGAACCAGAGGTCTTGTGAGGATGTCAACAACTTCCTCATCCCCCTGTATGTACCTCCATCCCCAGCAGGGAGACCCCTAGGTGACATTGAGGTTACATGAAAATTAGATATAACGTAAGTAAAGTATCCAGCATAATGTCTGGCTGATAGCAGACACTCAATAAAATGTTTATTAAACAAAAATATAAAGTACTATTTATTCATCAATTAGTATTACAGATTTATACATATCTGTAGCAAATATATTTTGGAAGGGAATAATCCATGGGTGTAGGTATGTGAGGAAATTCCTTAATGCCCAAACCTGCCTCCTATAAGATATCATTTTGTGAAACGTATTTGGCTTGATGCCAAGGACATTACTGCCAAAATATTTCTTTGCTGGCATAGTAGCAGCAGAAACTTCTCAGATTGTTACCTGACTGGCAAATATAGCTCACAGAAACAGTTAATAGGAAGGCCTAGCTCTCAGAAGGAAAGAGACACTAATCGAAGCCCTTTCACTCTCTCTCTGAGACTTAATCATGGATTTCACTCACAAGGGGAATTTTATGATGGTACTTAATTTTTTTAAATAAATTTATTTATTTAATTTTTCTTATTTTTTTATTTTTTGGCTGTGTTGGGTCTTCGTTGCTGCACGTGGGCTTTCTCTAGTTGTGATGAGTGGGGTCTACTCTTCATTGCGGTGCGCGGGTTTCTCGTTGCAGTGGCTTCTCTTGTTGCGGAGCACGGGCTCTAGGCACGTGGGCTTCAGTAGTTGTGGCACGTGGGCTCAGTAGTTGTGGTTCACAGGCTCTAGAGCGCAGGCTCAGTAGTTGTGGCGCAAGGGCTTAGTTGCCCTGCGGCATGTGGGATCTTCCCAGACCAGGGCTTGAACCCCTGTCCCCTGCATTGGCAGGCGGATTCTTAACCACTGCACCACCAGGGAAGCCCTGGTACTTCATTTTGAGCTTAAATATTTTCCCTTCTGTCAGTTGCATCACAAGTAAATAATAGAGTGATAGTGAAAGGAGGTACACTTAGAATCTTTAGAGCTGGAGAACTCTTAGAGTTCACCTAGCCTGAGATCTAATCTGACAGATAAGAAAACTGATGCCCAAAGAGAAAGAATGCTGTGCTCAAAATCTCAGAGTTGGTTAGTGTCAGTCCCACTGAAGCCCAGAGTTTGGGAACACTTAATTCTGACATCAAGGTAGCCATCTTTTGTTTACTGTGGCTTGGAGCAGGAAGCTAGTACTACTTCCTTACATTTATATAATCATTTTATAATTATTTTTGATATCTATTACCTCATTTAATCCTCACAACAATCCCCTAAAGGAGAGGATATCTCCACTTTAACGCTGAGCAAGTGGAGGCTTGGAAGAGTAAAATAACTTGTCCAAAAGGGCATGCAGCCTCTGAATGATAGAGTTGGTACTGGAAGTCTACTCTTCGTATTCCAAGATTCCATTATGATACAACCATCCAAAACCTTCTGAAGTTTTTCCAACTCCTGGATTCTATGGTCTGTCAAATTGTGGCCAGTCCTTACAGGGAACAACCAGTAGGCCCACAGGATTCTGGCCCTGGCCTAGACTTCTAAACATCACTACTTTCTTTTCCTATAAAGCATGAGCTATTTCAACACGAAGATGAAAAAAATGCAAATGATACAAAAATAGAGCCAACAAGAGAAAACTGGGAAAGGAAAAAATGTAGTTGATAAGAAGTCTTTGACAATCATTTTGCAACCTGTCTTTAGAGCACTTCTGATTTAGGTTTAAGTAACAAGCTCTATGACACAACTGGGGAAATGCACTCACAAGGAAGTAATACATCTCTAGTGTATTTACCTGATTAAATCTATATAGTCTGATTTCTCATTCCAAAATATTCAACAAAATCTAAATGCATGAGTCTCCAGTGCTAGTGTTCATCAATTCATCAGGGATGAATGCTAACTATACAACTTTGATTATATCCAAGACTAACGCAAATTAATTTGAGAGATGGGATCGAAGGCAAACTTTAAATGTAATGTCCAAGTCTGTGTGAATGAGAAAAGTGGAACTTACATTAAGACCAGAAGATCCTAAGCAAGGGACTTGATTATGAAGGATCTCTAAAACATTTGCAGCACAGAATAAACCGATGTTTAATGAAGCAGCCCTAGAATTTAAAAAAATCCTTTAAAGGACAATTTGAATATTTCCAATAACTCCTACCAAGCTTTTATAAAGAAAAGACATTTCTTTCAATATGGAGGAGCAACGTGGTTTTGTTAAGAAGCACAAACTGTATTTTTAGAACCTGAATAAAGGTCACTTTTAAAACTGCCATCAGTACTCAAACTATTTCACTGTCACATGGTAGCAGGAGTTCCCAAGATGCATCCATTCCTCTAAAAACTGACATACAAGAACAAAATTAAGACCAAGTAGTTTATATTAAATATATGTTTGGGTAATTTTGTTTAAGTCAAACTTCTGGCTTTAACATTTAAAGAGAATATGCCCCAATGCAAACTGTAATTTATATTTGATTCCTTAAAATCAGAACTTCAAGAGTATATCTACTTTGTTACACAAATTACTTTGGACACCTTTTCAGTACTTCTCCACCATATCAGAATTCCCCCCTACCCTATAAATTGCAATAGCACATTGTTTCTACCTCTTATATTCTGTAGTTGAATTATTCATCTGTCTTTTTCTCCTAGTAGATTGTGAGTAGGTGGAAGACTGGGCCTTAATCATTAAAAAAATTTTCCCATAATGCCTAGTAGTTGCTCAAAGAATAGCTTCTGAGTTTAGAAAAACACATTTTCATGATTTTCTCATCTAAGTTTTACTCATTAAAAGCTTCTATTCTATCAAATCTGGGAAAAGAAAGGTTTAGAGAACATGTATTGGGCCCCTGCCATGCGTCAGGTTTAACCCTAAGCTTTTTACATGTGTCATCTTGTTTAAACATTAACAAGTTTATGGAATAGGTATTTTAATATCCAAATTTTATAGACAAGAAAAGGTTCTGAAGCTTGACTAAAGTCCAGGCAGCTGGTTAGTTGCAGAGCTGTTATTCAATTCAAGCCCAGGTTCTATGTGGCTTTAAAGCCCATGATCTCTCCACTATAGCACACTGCCTCCACTGTGTAACAGCAAAGAAGCCCTTAAAGGGCTTCACATTCCTTGTGAAGAAGATAAATGAAAGAAATAAGAAAAAAAACCCTCAAAGTCAGCTATTACCCAATCTTCAAATCCTTCCTCAACTGGCTACTTACTGTGATTTGGGGAGCTCTTTTATTTATTTTTTTTAAAATAAATTTATTTTATTTTTATTTATTTTTGGCTGTGTTGGGTCTTCGTTGCTGTGCGTGGGCTTTCTCTAGTTGCAGCGAGTGGGAGCTACTCTTTGTTGTAGCACGCAGGCTCAGTAGTTGTGGCTTGTGGGCTCTAGAGCACAAGCTCAGTAGTTGTGGCGCACGGGCTTAGTTGCTCCACGGCACGTGCGATCTTCCCGGACCAGGGCTCGAACCCATGTCTCCTGCATTGGCAGGCGGATTCTTAACCACTGCACCACCAGGGAAGCCCTGGGGAGCTCTTTTAAACAGGTATTTTATATCAATAGACTCTACCCACCTCTTCCCCAATCCTAAGAGATACCTGGTCTAAGAATATTTGGCAGAGTAGAAGACTGATTCAAAGCATCTTGGTTTTTCGCCAATTTTCTTAAAAGAAGCTTAATGCCATTAGTCTATTCAAAAGCTGGGATGGTTCTAGTCACTGAAGAATTTCAGCTGTATAGTTATTTTGGTTCTGAGTGACACTTTAAGTGGACTGAAAATGAAGAGTCAGGTCAATTCTTATCCTATATTACAATGTTCAATTTTTAAATTACAGTGAACTCAAAGATATCTTACCTAGTTCATCTGTGAATTTATATCAAACTAAGTACAATAAATGTTTTAGTCTGGTTATTTGTCACCTGGGTTTTGGTCCCATGGCATTCAGCTTTTAGTTTAACTGAAACCCACATGAATAACACTAGGCACGTAGTCAAACCTAATCACTTGATGGTGGGGGGAGGGGGCAGAGTGGGGTATGTAAAAGCAAGAAAAAAGGGTAGATATAAGCAAACTATATTTTCCTGTTCTTAAGTCACTACTTTTTTTTTAAATTTATTTTTGGCCCCATTGGGTCTTCGTTGCTGTGCACAGGCTTTCTCTAGTTGCATTGAGTGGGGGCTACTCTTTGTTGCAGTGTGCGGGCTTCTTATTGTGGTGGCTCCTCTTGTTGCGGAGCACAGGCTCTAGGCATGCGGGCTTCCGTAGTTGTGGCACGTGGGCTCAGTAGTTGTGGCTCGCGGGCTCTAGAGCGCAGCCTCAGTAGTTACGGCGCACGGGCTTAGTTGCTCTGCGACATGTGGGATCGTCCCGGCCCAGGGCTTGAACCCAGGTCCCCTGCATTGGCAGGCGGATTCTTAACCACTGCACCACCAGAAAAGTCCCTTACCACTTTTTTAAAATAAAAATTTTCATAAAAATTTGGCTCGGAATTTATAAAACAGAATACTTAAAATCAAGGATTATAGTAAGAGGATTCTTTTCTTCAGATACATTCCTGTGAACAAAATCAAAGTTTGAGTGATGTGGCTGTTTAGATATATGAGAACTGAGAGAAATCTACTTTTTTCCCCAGCAAAAACCTAGGCATGGAATCACTGTGTTGTACACCTGAAACTAATATAATACTGTATGTCAATTATACTTCAATTAAAAAAGATAAAGCCCCAAAAAACCTCTGTATAATATTTGAATGAGAGTATTCCTAAAGGAAAGAGGAGGTGCAGACTATAGAACAGCTTCCCATAAGTCTATGGAACTACAGAAATAGGAGTACAGACCACTTACATGAAGGTGATCCCTGTGAACAGTGTGAGGAAATGCACTGTAAGGAAGAGCAGTGAGAAAAGGGGGAATTTACCCTAGGAGATAGGTTATGACTCAGATTATAGCATTTTTCAAAGAAAGACAATCAAAGCCTTTATTAGAGTAAGTGAAAATTTTTAAAAATCCCGACAGACCCATTGTAAGAGCTTCCTTTTGTCCAGTGAGAAAGTCAGAGAAAGACTATAAAACCAGGTCCTACTCAGATGAGAATCTGTTTAATCTGCTCTTCTTACACAAGAGCCAAAGCAGTGGTTTTGTAAAGGGCTCTAAATCTCAAATTCAGGCAGGAACAGATATATACAAATGCACCCACTACAAATATGTATATATTGATAGTGGTGCAGTATGCAGACACCTGGTAAGTCTTCCAGTTAATTTCATATACTAGGACAGTAGAGAAAATTTAATGTAACCAGAAATGTTTCAGATATTTTTAGTCATGCTTTAAGTTCAAGGACAAATTTTAAGATATTAATGTAGCTAAGTTCTTCCTCATCTGAGACCACACAGGAGTGCTATCTCTTTGGCAGCAAACTATAAGGACATGTGTGACATATCTCTGCCCAGGAAGCCAATTTGAGTCGCAGGATCTGAGGCTCAGATGGGGGACTGGTCACTAGATAATTCTGCTAGCAGTTGGCCATGCTGCTCCAAGCTCAGGAACCCAACAACGAAACCAGGTGCATATTATTTATCCTGATTGTTGCTCCAGATGTGTATAACAAAATCATCAATCACTAACATAAAGAACACTGACTCATTTATTTTTTAACTGAAAGTCTGTACCTTTTAATCTCCCTCACCTATTTCTCTCCTCCCCCCATTACCCCCCACCTCTGGTAACCACCTGTTTGTTCTCTGTATCTATGACTCTGTTTCTATTTGATTATGTTTGTTCATTTGTTTTGTTCTTTAGATTCCACATGTAAGTGAAATCATACAGTGTTTGTCTTTCTCTGCCTGACTTATTTCACTTAGCATAATATCTTCTAGATCCATTCATGTTGTCACAAATGGTTAAGATTTCATTCTTTTTTATGGCTGAGTAATATTCCATTGTATACAGGGAGATAAAGAGGCACAAATTTCAGTTACAAAATAAATGAGTCACCGGTATGAAGTGCACAGTGTGTGGAATATGGTCAATAATTATGTAATATCTTTTTATGATAACAAATGACAACTAGACAATCATGGCGATCATTTTCAAATGCATAGAAATATTGAATCACTGTGTTACATACCAGGAACTAACATAGCATTGTAGGTCAATTATATTTCAAAAACAAACAAACTTGGGACTTCCCTGGCGGTCCAATGGTTAAGACTCCGCGCTTCCACTGCAGGGGGCACGGGTTCAATCCTTGGTCGGGGAACTAAAATCCCACATGACGTGAGGTGCAGGCAAAAAACAAACAAACAAACAAACTTACAGAAAAAGAGATCAGATTTGTGACTACCAGAGGCGGATGGTGGGGGAAGGGGGAATTAGATGAAGGTAGTCAAAAGCTACAAACTTGCAATTATAAGATAAGTAAGTACTAGGGATATAATGTACAACAAGTATAATTAACACTGCTATATATTATAAATGAAAGTTATTAAGAGAGTAAATCCTAGGAGTTCTCATCACAAGGGAAAAAATATTTTTTTTTTTTTTTTTTTTTTTTAAGGATTTTCTTATTTATTTATTTATTTATTTATTTATTTTTGGCTGTGTTGGGTCTTCGGTTCGTGCGAGGGCTTTCTCCAGTTGCGGCAAGCGGGGGCCACTCTTCATCGCGGTGCGGGGACCGCTCTTCATCGCGGTGCGCGGGCCTTTCTCTATCGCGGCCCCTCCCGTCGCGGGGCACAGGCTCCAGACGCGCAGGCTCAGCAATTGTGGCTCACGGGCCCAGCTGCTCCGTGGCATGTGGGATCTTCCCAGACCAGGGCTCGAACCCGTGTCCCCTGCATTAGCAGGCAGATTCTCAACCACTGCGCCACCAGGGAAGCCCCGGGAAAAAATATTTTTTTCTATTTCTTTAATGTGTATCTACACGAGACAATGGATGTTCCCTAAACCTACTGTGTTAATCATTTCAGGATGTATGTAAGTCAAATCATTGTGTTGTACACCTTAAACTTACACAGTGCTATACGTCAATTATATCTCAATAAAACTGGAAGAAAACAGAAAAGCAAACAAAACAAACAAAATAAAACCATCTTGACGGCCATATTCCCAGGGTTGGCCAAGGGCCAAGCATGGTTTCCTGGGAGACTTTCAAGGAGTAAGCAGCTAGATCTACTGTGTTGTCTCTTTCCTTACAATCTACTCTCTCTCTCTCAATCATGGTCTTTTTAACAACAAAACAGTCGTTTTGGGCTTTTACAATTAGTAAAGCGTCTATGTATAAGGTAAGCAAGAACAACATAACCATATCTAATACTTGCAGAAGGCAATGAAGGATGAAAATAGGTTCAAAGAAATAATTCTTCCAATCTATAAGACCATTTAAAACATCTTTATATTGATGTACCAATTTAATTATCTGTTTACTCCCTTGATCTATGGCCACTTGAACTTTGGGATAAACTTGTACAGAGCTATTTAAAGTAATGAACTATATCTAATTCTTCCTCAGGCCAGTCACTCTCCATTGGTATCACATCCTGGGGAGGTTTTAGTTCAGCTTCCCAATACATTTGATTATCATAAGATGTATTTATATAAGGCAGTTGAACCTTACCAACAATACCAGTATTACACCATATCACAGTATGGTTATGATACAGTTTCATCTGGTTACAAAAGAAGTCAGGAAGTATCACAGAAGTGTTTATTAAATCTTCCTAGAAGAAATTGTTCTTTGCCCACATACCAGATATTATGATGGACAAGTGTTACCACCAGTGGTGAGGGTTCTGTCATTTCTAGGTTCCATGTTAGCTGAGGACAAAGTCAATCATTTGTCTCAACTCACACTATTATACAGTTTTCCCACTGACTGTTGTGCAGCAAGGCTGTCTCCCTCCCATGGGGAATACACGGGTATCATTCAGTATTATTCCTATTCCTATAACTCATCTTATTTTGGTCCATCCTTTGGGAGAGGTCAGTCAGAGATCAGCAATGTAAGTTACAATTTCACCCAGAAAATTTCCATAAGTTTGGGGCTCTGCATGTGTCTCAAAGATGCTCTTCCTGAACTTCCATAAGTAAAAATGGAAGGCCATTACCCCATGACTACCTGGGTCCCCATGTGGAGTAAAATAGTTAACAGACCCTGCTGTGTCAGAGTATATACTCTTTCCAAGTGTTGAGTGCTAACATTCTCTAGCATTATGTATTGGGTCTGTGTGACCATATTACTAAGTCTTTATCATCTTTCCAAGTGGATTCCCATTCTTTTCTCTGCTCTTGGAAGATGATTCCTACCAATCTATTTCAGAGATTAAATTCTTTTCTTCTGAAAGACAGTTTTCATTAAAAGTAAATTCAGCTTGTTCCATTATACGAAGGCCAGCTTCTATTTCACCTAGACCCCCGTTTTGTTTCACTGGCCAATGTTTAATCCAACACATACCTTGTTTCCACTGAGTATTGACTGCTTGAGTAAGGTTAAGGTACATGTACTATATCCCAAAAAAGCTGGGTGTCCCATGCAAGAGTCAAGTGTATAATGGTGACTCCCAAACTCAGTTTAGTTTGAGCATGCCAGAAGGTTTTCCATAATCTTCCTTGTCTTAGGTTAGGGCTGTTCCCAGTGAAGACATGAATCCACCATATAATGCCTAATATGTTATTTTCATTCACAACCCATTGATATTTTTCATCTTGTTTAAAAGCTTTCCATCCACAAAAACAGGGATGATGTGTGTTCTTGCACATCATACTATGGCATATCAAGCATACGACCACTATATGCTGTCCATTATAATTGGGCATTTTGGTCATCAAAATTTATGGTTATACATTTATCAGTTTGCCTGACATTATTTACTATGTGTCATAATGGTTCAGAGGGAAGACATTCCTGATTATTCTAATGAATTTTAACAAAGGTAAATTTTCATTACTCAGTTTCAGTACTATTTTTACCAGTAAAATGGGGATAATGCAGTTAAATATTTAGTGATAGTTATAACCATCATAGGCATCAAGCTTTATGTTTTAAAAATAAGAAGTCAGGAAAATTAAATAACATGTAAATGACATTTCAGCACTCTCAAGTATATATAAGCAAAAGGGATTATCAGTCATATATTTAATCCTTTAGTCACCAAAGGATAAACAAATATAGCCCATTAAGTAGTGAAAAATGGGGCTTCCCTGGTGGCGCAGTGGTTGAGAATCTGCCTGCTAATGCAGGGGACACGGGTTCGAGCCCTGGTCTGGGAAGATCCCACATGCCACGGAGCAGCTGGGCCCGTGAGCCACAATTGCTGAGCCTGCGCGTCTGGAGCCTGTGCCCCGCAACGGGAGGGGCCGCGATGGAGAAAGGCCCGCGCACCGCGATGAAGAGCGGTCCCCGCACCGCGATGAAGAGTGGCCCCCGCTTGCCGCAACTGGAGAAAGCCCTCGCACGAACCGAAGACCCAACACAGCCAAAAATAAATAAATAAATAAATAAATAAATAAATAAATAAATAAAATCAAGTAAAACTTTAAAAAAAAAAAAAAAAAAAAAAAAGTAGTGAAAAATGCCCTCTCAAAAGCCTTATCTAAAAGGTGAGGGTTTTTTTTTTAATTTTTTAATTTAATTTTATTTTTTTATACAGCAGGTTCTTATTAGTCATCAATTTTATACACATCAGTGTATACATGTCAATCCCAATCGCCCAGTTCATCACACCACCACCCCATCCCCCCGCTGCTTTCCCCCCTTGGTGTCCATACGTTTGTTCTCTACATCTGTGTCTCAATTTCGGCCCTGCAAACCGGTTCATCTGTACCATTTTCCTAGGATCCACATATACGCGTTAATATACGATATTTGTTTTTCTCTTTCTGACTTACTTCACTCTGTATGACAGTCTCTAGATCCATCCACGTCTCTACAAATGACCCAATTTCATTTCCTTTTATGGCTGAGTAATATTCCATTGTATATATGTGCCACATCTTCTTTATCCATTCATCTGTTGATGGACATTTAGGTTGCTTCCATGACCTGGATATCGTAAGGAGTGCTGCAATGAACATTGGGTTGCATGTGTCTTTTTGAATTATGGTTTTCTCAGAGTATATGCCCAGTAGTGGGATTGCTGGGTCATATGGTAATTCTATTTTTAGTTTTTTAAGGCACCTCCATACTGTTCTCCATAGTGGCTGTATCAATTTACATTCCCACCAACAGTGCAAGAGGGTTCCCTTTTCTCCACACCCTTTCCAGCATTTCTTGTTTGTAGATTCTCTGATGATGCCCATTCTAACTGGTGTGAGGTGATACCTCATTGTAGTTTTGATTTGCATTTCTCTAATAATTAGTGATGTTGACCAGCTTTTCATGTGCTTCTTGGCCATCTGTGTGTCTTCTTTGGAGAAGTGTCTATTTAGGTCTTCTTCCCATTTTTGGTTGGGTTGTTTGTTTTTTTAATATTGAGCTGCATGAGCTGTTTATATATTTTGGATATTAATCCTTTGTCCGTTGATTCGTTTGCAAATATTTTCTCCCATTCTGAGGGTTGTCTTTTCGTCTTGTTTATGGCTTCCTTTGCTGTGCAAAAGCTTTGAAGTTTCATTAGGTCCCATTTGTTTATTTTTGTTTTTATTTCCATTACTCTAGGAGGTGGATCAAAAAAGATCTTGCTGTGATTTATGTCAAACAGTGTTCTTCCTATGTTTTCCTCTAAGAGTTTTATAGTGTCCGGTCTTACATTTAGATCTCTAATCCATTTTGAGTTTATTTTTGTGTATGGTGTTAGGGAGTGTTCTAATTTCATTCTTTTACATGTAGCTGTCCAGTTTTCCCAGCACCACTTATTGAAGAGGCTGTCTTTTCTCCATTGTATATCCTTGCCTCCTTTGTCATAGATTAGTTGACCATAGGTGTGTGGGTTTACCTCTGGGCTTTCTATCTTGTTCCATTGATCTATGTTTCTGTTTTTGTGCCAGTACCATATTGTCTTGATTACTGTAGCTTTGTATTATAGTCTGAAGTCAGGGAGTCTGATTCCTCCAGCTCCGTTTTTTTCCCTCAAGACTGCTTTGGCTATTCGGGGTCTTTTGTGTCTCCATACAAATTTTAAGATTTTTTGTTCTAGTTCTGTAAAAAATGCCATTGATAATTTGATAGGGATTGCATTGAATCTGTAGGTTGCTCTGGGTAATACAGTCATTTTCACAATCTTGATTCTTCCAATCCAAGAACATGGTATATCTCTCCATCTGTTGGTATCATCTTTAATTTCTTTCATCATTGTCTTATAGTTTTCTGCATACAGGTCTTTTGTCCCCCTAGGTAGGTTTATTCCTAGGTAGTTTTTTCTTTTTATTGCAATGGTAAATGGGAGTGTTTCCTTAATTTCTCTTTCAGATTTTTCATCATTAGTGTATAGGAATGCAAGAGATTTCTGTGCGTTAAATTTGTATCCTGCAACTTTACCAAATTCATTGATTAGACCTAGTAGTTTTCTGGTGGCATCTTTAGGATTCTCTATGTATAGTATCATGTCATCTGCAAACAGTGACAGCTTTACTTCTTCTTTTCCAATTTGTATTCCTTTTATTTCCTTTTCTTCTCTGATTGCCATGGCTAGGACTTCCAAAACTATGTTGAGTAATAGTGGTGAGAGTGGACATCCTTGTCTCGTTCCTGATCTTAGAGGAAATGCTTTCAGTTTTTCACCATTGAGAATGATGTTTGCTGTGGATTTGTCATATATGGGCATTATTATGTTCAGGTAGGTTCCCTCTATGCCCACTTTCTGGAGAGTTTTTATCATAAATGGGTGTTGAATTTTGTCAAAAGCTTTTTCTGCATCTATTGAGATGATCATATGGTTTTTATTCTTCAATTTGTTAATATGGTGTATCACATTGATTGATTTGCATATATTGAAGAATCCTTGCATCCCTGGGATAAATCCCACTTGATCATGGTGTATGACCCTTTCAATGTGTTGTTGGATTCTGTTTGCTAGTATTTTGTTGAGGATTTTTGCATCTACATTCATCAGTGATATTGGTTTGTAATTTTCTTTTTTTGTAGTATCTTTGTCTGGTTTTGGTATCAGGGTGATGGTGGCCTCATAGAATGAGTTTGGGAGTGTTCCTTCCTCTGCAGTATTTTGGAAGAGTTTGAGAAGGATGGGTGTTAGCTCTTCTCTAAATGTTTGATAGAATTCGCCTGTGAAGCCATCTGGTCCTGGACTTTTGTTTGTTGGAAGATTTTTAGTCACAGTTTCAATTTCATTACTTGTGATTGGTCTGTTCATATTTTCTATTTCTTCCTGGTTCAGTCTTCGAAGGTTATACCTTTCTAAGAATTTGTCCATTTCTTCCAGGTTGTCCATTTTATTGGCATAAATTTGCTTGTAGTAGTCTCTTAGGATGCTTTGTATTTCTGTGGTGTCTGTTGTAACTTCTCCTTTTTCATTTCTAATTTTATTGATTTCAGTCCTCTCCCTCTTTTTCTTGATAAGTCTGGCTAATGGTTTATCAGTTTTGTTTATCTTCTCAAAGAACCAGCTTTTAGTTTTATTGATCTTTGCTATAGTTTTCTTTGTTTCTATATCATTTATTTCTGCTCTGATCTTTATGATTTCTTTCCTTCTGCTAACTTTGGGTTTTGTTTGTTCTTCTTTCTCTAGTTCCTTTAGGTATAGGGTTAGATTGTTTATTTGAGATTTTTCTTGTTTCTTGAGGTAGGCTTGTATAGCTATAAACTTCCCTCTTAGAACTGCTTTTGCTGCATCCTATAGATTTTGGATCATCGTGTTTTCATTGTCATTTGTCTCTAGGTATTTTTTGATTTCCTCTTTGATTTCTTCAGTGATCTCTTGGTTATGTAGTAACGTATTGTCTAGCCTCCATGTGTTTGTGATTTTTTATGTTTTTTTCCCTGTAATTCACTTCTAATCTCATAGCGTTGTGGTTAGAAAAGATGCTTGATACGATTTCAATTTTCTTAAATTTACTGAGGCTTGATTCGTGACCCAAGGTGTGATCTATCCTGGAGAATGTTCCATGTGCACTTGAGAAGAAAGTGTAATCTGCTGTTTCTGGATGGAATGTCCTATGAATATCAATTACTTCTGTCTGGTCTATTGTGTCACTTAAAGCTTGTGTTTCCTTATTAATTTTCTGTGTGGATGATGTGTCCATTGTTGTAAGAGAGGTGTTAACGTCCCCCACTATTACTGTGTTACTGTCGATTTCCTCTTTTATACCTGTTAGCAGTTGCCTTATGTATTGAGGTGCTCCTATGTTGGGTGCATATATATTTATAATTCTTATATCTTCCTCTTGGATTGATCCTTTGATCATTATGTAGTGTCCTTTCCTTGTCTCTTGTAACATTCTTTATTTTAAAATCTATTTTATCTGATATGAGTATTGCTACTCCAGCTTTCTTTTGATTTCCATTTGCATGGAATATCTTTTTCCATCCCCTCACTTTCAGTCTGTATGTGCCCGTAGGTCTGAAGTGGGTCTCTTGTAGACAGCATATATATGGGTCTTGTTTTTGTATCCATTCAGCAAGCCTGTGTCTTTTGGTTGGAGCATTTAATCCATTCATGTTTAAGGTAATTATCAATATGTATGTTCCTATGACCATTTTCTTAATTGTTTTGGGTTTGTTTTTGTAGGTCCTCTTCTTGTCTTGTGTTTCCCACTTAGAGAAGTTCCTTTAGCATTTGTTGTAGAGCTGGTTTGGTGGCGATGAATTCTCTTAGCTTTTTTTTTTTTTTTAATTTTATTTATTTATTTATTTATGGCTGTGTTGGGTCTTCGTTTCTGTGCGAGGGCTTTCTCCAGTTGCGGCAAGCGGGGGCCACTCTTCATTGCGGTGCGCGGGCCTCACTATCGCGGCCTCTCTTGTTGCGGAGCACAGGCTCCAGATGCGCAGGCTCAGTAATTGTGGCTCACGGGCCTAGTTGCTCCGCGGCATGTGGGATCTTCCCAGACTAGGGCTCGAACCCGTGTCCCCCGCATTGGCAGGCAGATTCTCAACCACTGCGCCACCAGGGAAGCCCGAATTCTCTTAGCTTTTGCTTGTCTGTAAAGCTTTTGATTTCTCCATCGAATCTGAATGAGTTCCTTGCCAGGTAGAGTAATGTTGGTTGTAAGTTCTTCCCTTTCATCACTTTAAGTATATCATGCCACTCCCTTCTGGCTTGTAGAGTTTCTGCTGTGAAATCAGCTGTTAACCTTATGGGAGTTCCCTTGTATATTATTTGTCATTTTTCCCTTGCTGCTTTCAATAATTTTTCTTTGTCTTTAATTTTTGCCAATTTGATTACTATGTGTCTCGGTGTGTTTCTCCTTGGGTTTATCCTGTATGGCACTTGCTGCACTTCCTGGACTTGGGTGGCTATTTCCTTTCCCATGTTATGGACGTTTTCAACTATAATCTCTTCAAATATTTTCTCGGGTCCTTTCTCTCTCTCTTCTCCTTCTGGGACCCCTATAATGCGAATGTTTTTGCGTTTAATGTTTTCCCAGAGGTCTCTTAGGCTGTCTTCATTTCTTTTCATTCTTTTTTCTTTATTTCACCGCAGCAGTGAATTCCACCATTCTGTCTTCCAGGTCACTTATCCATTCTTCTGCCCCAGTTATTCTGCTGTTGATTCCTTCTAGTGTAGTTTTCATTTCAGTTACTGTATTGTTCATCTCTGTTTGTTTGTTCTTTAATTCTTCTAGGTCTTTGTTAAACATTTCTTGCATCTTCTCGATCTTTGCCTCCATTCTTTTTCCGAGGTCCTGGATCATCTTCACTATCATTATTCTGAATTCTTTTTCTGGAAGGTTGCCTACCTCCACTTCATTTAGTTGTTTTTCTGGGGTTTTATCTTGTTCCTTCATCTGGTATATAGCCCTCTGCCTTTTCATCTTGTCTATCTTTCTGTGAATGTGGTTTTTGTTCCACAGGCTGCAGGATTGTAGTTCTTGCTTCTGCTGTCTGCCCTCTGGTGGATGAGGCTATCTAAGAGGCTTGTGCAAGTTTCCTGATGGGAGGGACTGGTGTTGGGTAGAGCTGACTGTTGCTCTGGTGGGCAGAGCTCAGTAAAACTTTTATCCGCTTGACTGCTGATGGGTGGGGCTGGGTTCCCTCCCTGTTGGTTGTTTGGCCTGAGGCAACCTAACACTGGAGCCTACCTGGGCTCTTTGGTGGGGCTAATGGCAGACTCTGGGAGGGCTCATGCCAAGGAATACTTCCCAGAACTTCTGCTGCCAGTGTCCCTGTCCCCACGGTGAGCCACAGCCACCGCCCGCCTCTGCAGGAGACCCTCCAACGCTAGCAGGTAGGTCTGGTTCAGTCTCCCCTGGGGTCACTGCTCCTTCCCCTGGGTCCCGATGCGCACACTACTTTGTGTGTGCCCTCCAAGAGTGGAGTCTCTGTTTCCCCCAGTCCTGTCGAAGTCCTGCAATCAAATCCCACTAGCCTTCAAAGTCTGATTCTCTAGGAATTCCTCCTCCCATTCCCGGACCCCCAGGTTCGGAAGCCTGACGTGGGGCTCAGAACCTTCACTCCAGTGGGTGGACTTCCGTGGTATAAGTGTTCTCCAGTCTGTGAGTCACCCACCCAGCAGTTACGGGATTTGATTTTACTGTGATTGCGCCCCTCCTACCGTCTCATTGTGGCTTCTCCTTTGTCTTTGGATGTGGGGTACCTTTTTTGGTGAGTTGCAGTGTCTTCCTGTCGATGATTGTCCAGCAGCTAGTTGTGATTCTGGTGTTCTCACAAGAGGGAGTGAGAGCACGTCCTTCTACTCTGCCATCTTGGTTCAGGGCTGGTGAGGTGAGAAGTTTTAATGCTATTCTTAACCACTTGTACAGAAGTTGATTTTCTTAAGATATATTATAAACTATGAAAATTACTTGAGTGATGAGACTGGAGTCAAATATCCAATGGAGCTTGTGCAACACCAGACAGTTCTTTATAAACTATATTACTTGCTTGTGGGGTTTAATGCCACATTAATAGATATAATATAGTACTTGGAGTACAGAAATACATACCCCACCATGAACATGCACAAACCAAACACTGTAACTATAAACTTTGAGCCAAACACTCTTGTCATTGTAACTACAACCTTTGAATAGTTCGTCATACTGGATACCAATTTCTTTCCAACTTCAGAGATAAAATCAGCACAGTATACAGATGCCAAATATTAACACAGGGTGAAACTATTGAATGGCCCGGCACAGGAATTTTAAACATCCTTTTGACCACAGGTGGTAACGGGCTGAACCTGCCACCAATGTGATAAGCTGCTTCTCTAAGGAGAAGTACAGAAGTCAATTAACTTTAAACATTGAGATAATCATCACTCATTACCACATGCTGGTGTCTAAATCTTTACAAAGGTTTTATAATAAGATTTCAATTTTTCATCTGTTCCCAAATTTAATTAACCTTCTTGCCATATAGAAATCCTCACTGCTTCCCTACTCTCAAATAAATTGGGTTCATCTTTGCTTATTCGAGAAAGAGTGCATGAAGTGGCCAGAATTTCACTGCCTTTGGAGGAACTTCTCAGTACATATAAAATACAATCTTGCCCCCACTATATGATCAGCTGAAAGCCTTAAATCCCTACTAATCATTCTGGAGAAGTGGCACACCACTCTGCTGTTGTGTTGAGAATTCTCAAGAGGGAGAGGAGGTTAAGAAATGACGGTGGCATGGACCAGAGTGGAAGCAATGGACGTGGTGAGAAGTAATCGGATTCTGGATACATAATGAAGGTAGAAAACAACAGGACTTGCTGATGGAGGTTATACGGGAAGTGAAAGAGAAGAATAAAGAATTAACTCCAAGGTTTCTGGCCTGGGATCAAGAGAAGTTCTTCTGAAAATGGAAGCAATTAATAGCATGTTTGGGTGTCTACAGTAACAGAAGACAAGGCAGAGGATATTGGGTATGGACACAGATGCAGATATATGGGTACATGTGGTGGAAGCTTGTGGAAGTACCCTTGATTACTTCAATTTTCTCAGTGGAATAAGATCCAAAATACAAGTTGAGAGTAAAGTTGGAGGACGTGTTGGAGGTTTAAGGAGAAAGGAATATGTATGATTAGTAACCTAGGAAAGGAGAGGAAATGGCTAAGAAAACATGGCATGATTGTTGGGCAGCAGTAAGCAAACTCACTCTGAGTTTGTGATCATAAATTTAAAATGAGATTAGCCTGTATAGATGCTAATGTTTTTCTCCTACTTCAGCTAAGCAAAGAACTGGCATAGAGTAGGTGGGAAGTAGGATTTAATCAGGGTTGGGTTTTGACAGCAAGTTAACAAAGAGAGAGAAGGGCCAAGGAAACTGAAGACGTATGCATGGGAGTGGCCATGGAAGTTAAGCTGGGTAAGGAAGAGAAGTAAGGATATAAGAGGGATGAGGGGCACTTTAAAGGTGGTAGGATCAATGCCATATAACCAGAGGTTCTTCCCTGTTCAATGATGCTTTGGTATTTTTGTTCTATTATTTCTATACTTTGTACCTGTTTATACATCAGCTGTTAAAATATGGGAGAAATTATGAATGTGTGACTCTGTTTGGAGCCTAGTACTATATGATCCACAATTAGATCTTTAAACTTGCCTACTCATGACATTCAGCCTAGTCTCTCTTCCCAGCCCTGCCCTCAAATGCAAATGCGCACACGTACAGGTACACACTTACATGTAAAATAACAGTGGTTACCTTTGGGTGATGACTACAGTTTTGTTGTTGTTGTTATATGGAGTTGTGGGTGAAGGTTTTTTTCCCTTGTACTTTCTAGTTTCTAAATTTTCTATATTGCATATGAAATGCTTTTGTAATTTAGAAAAAATGTGTAAAGGAACATATGTATTTACACCCATATATACTTAAATGCTGGCTGTGCTCCCTAATGAGGTATTAGAAGACTTAACCAGGCAGGATTAAGGCCATAGACAAATTTCAGAAAATAAGAGATTTCAGAGGATAGAAGGTGACATACTTTTAAAAACTACCAGTTTTCACAAAACATATGCATGGATCATTGTCCAGCAAGTGAAGTATATTAAAATGCATGACACTGAATCTACAGTTAAAACAGTAAAATATTTTTAAATTGGAAGAAAGGGCCATTACAAACCTGCTTCCTGCTTTGAGCTCTCGCATTCCGTAATCTTCGAGCAGAATAAAAGATAAAATAGCCCACAGTTGCTGCCGTAATAATAAAAAAGGACACAGAAACGAAGAAAATTGAATAGTGATTCACCCAAGGGCCATGTTTTTTCCCTACTTCAATGACCATTGTTACTTGTATGCCTCTTTGAATAGATTGTAGAATTTTTGTGCCTTTCAGATTGCCGATCATGATTGCAACGATGTCTCCTGCACCTGTAAAAGAAAAGGAATTCAGTTTTAGTTTGGTAAAGCATTCTTAGTATAAAAATCCAATTGCTAAAATGATTTTAAATGACACTCAATGAGACAAAGGAAGGACATTCATTCAATTAACATTTATTGGGCACATATGCATATGAAAGTTATAGGGAATATAAACATGCTGAGACTTGGTTACTGATCTTAAGGAACTCATAGTTTAGTAAGGAAGCTATGATATATAACAAATACCTCCCCTCTCCTCAGGTTTGCCACCTATAATTCAAAAGTATTGGGTTTGGGGCCCAATTTGCCTCTTACATGAAGGCTTTCTTAAAGACAAGTAGTCACCTGGATGGTAGGGAATTCTCCTAGAGAATCTGAAATTTGAGAAAGACAAAACTATTTAACTATATGTTTCCCAATTTATAAAGTGATAAACTATCTCATGAGCTCGCTACTAAAATGTATAAGGATCTACATATCAGGATTAGTAATTTGAGACAAATAATGATTACAAGCCCAAATGGACAACCTATATATATGTCCATGTGCCATTTTTCTATATCTTCAAGAGCAATGTAAAATTTGTCCAAGATGCTCTAAGGTTTTGCATGGACCTAATCAGGTTAGCAATGAATATAACATGTAAAATTGATAGAAAGGTGTTTCTATTCAACCCCAACTAAAGTCAAGTCTGAAATCAGACTAAACTTATTACTTAGTCTAATCGTCTATAAGTCTTAGTCTAAAGGCCAAATCTCTATAACATCTCCCACTTTACCGACTTTATAAATCTTGTGATAAAAATAAAGAACAGACATTATCTTTCCCAGTGGTGTGTGAATGTTAGATTACTCTCACCATTCCAACGCTTATCACGGTTTATATTCCTTCTAGTTTAAATAACCTGAGACCAATAATCTTTAGGAAGAGAATAGAGTTCTTTGAATGTTAATAGCATTCACTTTCAATGGATCAAATCAGGAGTATAAACCTTAAATGGCAATGTATATAGCAGAATTATTATGCAAGTAATCCCTTAAATTTATGGCCCCCAGTGGCCAAAGTCTACAAAAGATCAAGATCCTCGTCTCACTTGAAGTTACTAATTCAAAAAATATATTCATAGGGTATTATTAAAGATCCTTAAAGTTCCAAAAGACATTATTTTTACATATGACAGCCATTTAGTTAAACCCTTTTATATAACTTTGCTGACTCATTTGCCATTACTCAGTTTGGTAACATTGACGACTCACTCTCTTCCCATTTACATGAGGAAAATCTCAAAAGCAATGGGAAGTGAAGGAGGTTGAAATGCCTTCTTTGCATCTCTTTCCTCTATCAGTATATAATGCAAATAGTCCTAAAGAACTGGCTATTTTGCAAGAGAGAGGCTCATTTTTCTCTTTATTTGGGGGCTTTACATTTCTAGCTTTGGCACTAAAAGCACAGAAATTATTTCAATTCTCTTTTGTCACTATTTGGCTTTTCTCTACAAGCCATCTATCAGGAAAATTTCTGGTTATAAAGTTTTGATTAATTATATAACCTAGCATTCATTTCTGATATTGTAACCTGAATAATCTTCGAAAGCATAGATCATTCTAAAAATGAGGTTTTGGAATATATGATCATTTTAAAGATTTCTTTTTAAATCACAGATGTGTCCTTCTAAATGTTTTTGACTAACAGAAGTTTTCATTCTTTTAGAAGATATGAGGTGGGTGGCAGGGCTGGATGCTCAGGAACATACTGGCCATTGTGGTCAAATGGAGATTAAAAAACAAGGATAGTCAAGAAATATACATTGTCTACACATAAGGAACAATGCTGTGCCTCAATCGCCCCAATTCATATTCATATATGCTATATGTAGTCCAACTATCTATTGAATTAGCTTTCTAATCATATAAAAGACCTATTTCTAAGCATTATTATATATCTCCTCCTCCCTACACCCTTGCAACTATTTAAAAACTGCTCCCCCTCCACTGTTCCCGATCACACTTAATGGCATCACAACCCTCTGGTCACCGGGTTTAGAAACCTCAGAATCATATTTGAATACTCACTGCTAACCTAGTCAGTCACGTAGATAATACTTCCTTGGCATCTCCCATTATCAGATCCTCTGTTCCATTCCTGCTGCCCTATAATGTAGGCCCTCATAATTTCCTTGCCTGAGCTACATCAGTAACCTCCTAACTGGTCACTCTAACTCCAATTTTCCCCCTTCCCTTAAAGTTTCATCAGCCTTCCTGGTTGACATTTGTCATCACTTGGTTGGATCATGCCTCTTCCCTGCTCAAAAGTCTTTAGTGGCTCCTTATTACTCGTTAAATTTCTAACTTCTTGGCCTAGCATTTAAAGCCTTACATGATCTGGTCCCAAGCCAACTTTTCCAGTTTGATGTACCTCCACTACACCCCCATCTCATGAACACTTAGATCCAGCCACATGGGATCGGCTAGTGTCATTCACTCTTCATAACTTTCCTTTTGCTCATTCTGTTCTCTCAGCCTAAAATGCTCTACATCTGCTCTGACACTCCCCCTTCCTTCTCTGCCTGTCTATGTATCACTCAAGTCCCAGCTCAAATGTTGCCTCCTGTGTTATTTTCCCGAGTTCCAAGTGAGAATGTAAATGTTCCCTCTTTGTTCCTCTGTTACTCCCTCTCTAAAGAACATTTTAAGGGCAGAGACTGTCTTTTAATTACCTACAGTAACGCTTTCCTTTATCTGGTATTGTCAGAGAATTAGGTATTCCATATAAGTTAAATTCCCAAGTAACAAAAAGTTTTACACAAATACTTAATTTCAACAATTTTGAAAGGACATTTTAAAAAGTCATCCATACAGCCCTATTTTCCTAACTAGGATATACTGATTATGATTTACTATTGATAGCGGATCATCTTTGTAAGCCATTATTTAATACAGTAGTTAGGTTATTTGTCCCCAGACTGTTACGGTTTTTCACCAAAGTCACAGACTTGGAGAGCTGGAATGGACCTTAGATATCATCCAGTCTGACTCTTTCTTTTTTTAATTAATTTATTTTATTTATTTATTTTTTGGCTGCGTTTGGGTCTTTGTTGCTGCACGCGGGCTTTCTCTAGTTGCGGCGAGCAGGGGCTACTCTTTGTTGCGGCGCGCGGGCTTCTCATTGCAGTGGCTTCTCTTGTTGCAGAGCACGGGCTCTAGGCGCATGGGCTTCAGTAGTTGTGCCACGTGGGTTCTAGAGCTCAGGCTTAGTAGTTGTGGTGCAGGGGCTTAGTTGCTCTGCGGCATGTGGGATCTTTCCAGACCAGGGCTCGAACCCGTGTCCCCTGCATTGGCAGGCGGATTCTCAACCACTGCGCCACCAGGGAAGCCCCTCTGACTCATTTTTGAGTTCTCACTTTGGGTAATTTTCTTTGGGGGAGAGAGGTTGTCACTTGTTGCTTCTAGCAGCATCTCTCCCCTCTTTCTAATTTTATACATCTAATCTACTGTCAGCTCTGAGAAGTCATCAAGCTTGGATCTAAACAAAGAATAAAACAGGCTCCCAGAGAGAGCTTGAGGGCTTCGGTGCAAGTACCACCCTCTGATATTTAGATTGGTTGCTCAGTGACATTTTTGTTTACTTCCTGAACCCTGGCTATGTTCTGGATAACTGAAATTGCCAGATAAGATTCATCTGTAAACTAGACCCTATTCTAAGTGCTTTACCTGTATTAACATATTTAATCCTTACATCAACCCTATAAGGTAGGCATTGCTATTATCCCATTAGAGATAAGATTGACTAACTTGCCTAGGATAACACAAGCTAAAACATGCAGAACTGGCATCTGAACCCAGGCAGTTTGGCTTCAGCGCCTCTGCTCTTCACCACCATTCTACATCAGTTCTCTATCTTCAATGAAACCTAAAGCTATTATTTCACTGCAAAAAATGAAAATTAAATAGGTACATTTGGGATGGGGAGTGGTAAATGTTTAACAACTGGCTCTTGGGGGAGGTGGAAGAAGCCTTGATTTGTAGTGTGTGCCAATTTCCATGGTATAAATACTACTCCCATGGCCATATGAATGTGGAGTTGGGAAAATATGGGTACAATTGGCTGAGTCAGATGACTCCAGTGCACCACTGGACATTACAGAGTCAAAACTTAAATACAAGTAGTATACAATTCAAAACTTATAACGAAATTACTTTGCTTATTCTTTTCACTTATTCATACCTACTTTAAAAAGCCAAAGTTCATGTACAGTCCCAGGTAAAATTTGTTTTTCTATTTGCTATTGTTAAAAACACAAAATATGTACCCTAAAACTTCAAAGAAGAACAATCAATCAGACTTCTTTTTGTGGAACGGAAAAAAAAAACTTTTTCTGACTGGGGCGTGTGAGTGAATGAGTGTGTGTGTGTGTGTTTTGCTACAGCAGGCATGCCGAGCCTTTTTTCTCCCTTAAGCTTTCTTCTTGTCCTTAAAATATTGGAGATTCAAGGGGCTGTTATACTTCAGCTAATTCCAAACCTCTCAAATTAAAATTAATGACTTTGAAAGTGATCTTTTCAAAGCATCACGAAACATATTCTGTATAAAAAGTTAGCCATTTATTATAAGAAACACAGATGTGGTCGTATTCAGAACTTATTTTGAATGTTTAATTTCTCTGATTTCTGGTGTGTTGAGGAATAGAAACTTGAAGGGAACTTTGAAAATGCACACAAAGCCCAGAAGTTTTTCTCATCTTAAATAAGACTTAGAAAATGTGAAGAATGACATTTTTTCAAAGGGATGATTAAAATACAATCTTTTGCCTACTTGGAAGGATGAAGTATTGCTATTCCCTTCCTGGAGAAACTCAAAGCACTTCTTCAGTGATTATAAGAATTGATCTTCTTTGAAGACAGGAGTTCAGACACTCAAGAAAACAAGCTCAGTTAATAGAAACTTAACCTGTATCATTGAATCTATGTTCTTTATGCTGCAGAATTTTGCATATCAGTTTATTCTCTCACAGTAGTACAACAACATATTAAATGGAAATAGTTTTAACACAATCTTTAAAATTATTGCTATTTCCTTAAACCATTCTTACAGTTGATCTTTTTTTTCTTTTTAAACAGTTTGGCAGTTTCTTTTTTTAAATAAATTTATTTATCTATTTATTTATTTTTGGCTGCGTTGGGTCTTCGTTGCTGCGCGTGGGCTTTCTCTAGTTGCGGCGAGCGGGGGCTACTCTTCGTTGTGGTGCGCGGGCTTCTCACTGTGGTGGCTTCCCTTGTTGCGGAGCACGGGCTCTAGGTGTGCAGGCTTCAGTAGTTGTGCCTCACGGGCTCTAGAGCGCAGGCTCAGTAGTTGTGGCTTGCGGGCTCTAGAGCACAGGCTCAGTAGTTGTGGCACACAGGCTTAGTTGCTCCGTGGCATGTGGGATCTTCCTGGACCAGGGCTCGAACTCATGTCCCCTGCATTGACAGGCAGATTCTTAACCACTGAGCCACCAGGGAAGCCCCTTAGAGTTGATCTTTAAAACCAATGTTGAATTGTGAAAATGACTCTACTAACCAAAGCAATCTACAGATTCAATGCAATCCCTATCAAACTACCACTGGCATTTTTCACAGAACTAGAACAAAAAATTTCACAATTTGTATGGAAACACAAAAGACCCCGAATAGCCAAAGCAATCTTGAGAACGAAAAATGGAGCGGGGGGAATCAGGCTCCCTGACTTCAGGCTATATTACAAAGCTTCAGTAATCAAGACAGTTTGGTACTGGCACAAAAACAGAAATATAGATCAATGGAACAGGATAGAAAGCCCAGAGATAAACCCACACACATATGGTCAACTTATCTTTGATAAAGGAGGCAAGCATATACAGTGGAGAAAAGACAGCCTCTTCAATAAGTGGTGCTGGGAAAATTGGACAGGAACATGTAAAAGTATGAAATTAGAACACTCCCTGACACCATGCACAAAAATAAACTCAAAATGGATTAAAGACCTAAGTGTAAGGGCAGACACTATCAAACTCTTAGAGGAAAACATAGGCAGAACACTCTATGACATACATCACAGCAAGATTCTTTTTGACCCAGCTCCCAGAGAAATGGAAATAAGAACACAAATAAACAAATGGGACCTAATGAAACTTAAAAGCTTTTGCACAGCAAAGGAAACCATAAACAAGACCAAAAGACAACCCTAAGAATGGGAGAAAATATTTGCAAATGAAGCAACTGACAAAGGATTAATCTCCAAGATTGACAAGCAGCTCATGCAGCTCAATAACAAAAAAACGAACAACCCAATCCAAAAATGGGCAGAAGATCTAAATAGACATTTCTCCAAAGAAGATATACAGATGGCCTACAGACACATGAAAGAATGCTCAACATCATTAATCATTAGAGAAATGCAAATCAAAACTACAATGAGATATCATCTCACACCGGTCAGAATGGCCATCATCAAAAAATCTAGAAACAATAAATGCTGGAGAGGGTGTGGAGGAAAGGGAACACTCTTGCACTGTTGGTGGGAATGTAAATTGATACAGCCACTATGGAGAACAGTATGGAGGTTCCTTAAAAAACTACAAATAGAACTACCATACGACCCAGCAATCCCACTACTGGGCATATACCCTGAGAAAACCATAGGTCAAAAAGAGTCATGTACTAAAATGTTCATTGCAGCTCTATTTACAATAGCCAGGACATGGAAGCAACCTAAATGTCCATCGACAGATGAATGGATAAAGAAGATGTGGCACATATATACAATGGAATATTACTCAGCCATCAAAAGAAATGAAATGGAGGTATTTGTAATGAGGTGGATGGAGTTAGAGTCTGTCATACAGAGTGAAGTAAGTCAGAAAGAGAAAAACAAATACAGTATGCTAACACATATATACGGAATCTAAGGGAAAAAAAAAAAAAGGCCATGAAGAACCTAGTGGCAAGACGGGAATAAAGACACAGACCTACTAGAGAATGGACTTGAGGATATGGGGAGGGGGTGGGGTGAGATGTGACAGGGTAAGAGAGTGTCATGGACATATATACACTACCAAATGTAAAATAGATAACTAGTGGGAAGCAGCCGCATAGCACAGGGAGATCAGCTCGGTGCTTTGTGACCACCTAGAGGGGTGGGATGGGGAGGGTGGGAGGGAGGGAGATGCAAGAGGGAAGAGAAATGGGAACATATTGTATATGTATAACTGATTCACTTTGTTATAAAGCAGAAGGTAACACACTATTGTAAGGCAATTATACTTCAATAAAGATGTTTAAAAAAAAAACCAATGTTGATGTACTAACACATAGACTCTTATACAAGGTGTCAAGCTTTTCACTTTTCTATCCAAAATATTGCTACAACAACTATCTCATTTGGAAAGTACCAGGCTTAAGAAGCCAAATATGGGTTGTACAGCTCAGCTGATTAAAACATGGTGCTAATAAGATCAAGGCTATTCAATTAATCTTCTTGTGGGTCAGTTATACAGAAGACAGTACCTCTAAACTCATTAAGTATTTTGTAAGTATCTATACACATGCCAGACACTGTGCTAGGCCTTGGGGCTACAGAAAGGAATAAAATATAGCCCCTGCCCTCTAGGCACTTGCAAATGTCTCCTATATATTAGCCATTCATCACTAGCAATATGAACTAAGCCAGCGAAATGAATTGTACACATTCATTTTCATGTCCAGTAGTAGAAAAAAATGATTTCCAAATCACATTCTGAACTGATACTGGGTTAGAATAGGTTCCTATATAAAAAAGACAACTTAATTTCCTTCAATGCCCAGTAATTTGTAATATAACAAACTGTACTTGTTTCGATATTTCTGAACTTGGTAGTGCTCTTTATTTAAAAATTGGTAACCAGAAACAGACTAGAGTTTGAGGGAGGGAAGAAGTATCATGTGGCAAAAATAACCCTGAAGTGGGAATCAGACCATTGGGTTGCAGCTTTTGCCTGAAGGAAGCAGGGCTGTACTAAGCTTCTAAAATCAATTCCTTCTGGCCAAGGAATATGACTACATCTCTCCTGCTATCCTTATGGAATTTTCAAACAGCTATTAATTTCATTGTTTTTCCAAAAATCATAGCACCCATTCCCACCAAAAAGAAAAGAAAAATCTTTAACATGCTAAAAATGTCTGATGAGGAAAACTGATCATTAATTGGACAACAAACCTTTATGGCCTAAACCCTGATCACAGAACAGCTGTCATTTCAGGATTTGAATCTCTTCCAAATCTGCACTTGGTTTCAAGGATTTATTCATAAACTTTTAAAATGTCTTTATTGGAGTATAACTGCTTTACAATGTTTTGTTAGTTTCTGCTGTACAACAAAGTGAATCAGCTATATGTATACATATATCCCCATATCTCCCTCCCACCCTCCCTATCCCACTCCTCTAGGTTGTCACAAAGCATCGAGCTGATCTCCCTGTGCTATGCAAATGCATAAATTTTAATGCTTTGTATCCGATAAATTTTCAGAGTTGAAAAGCAAAAAAAAACCAAAAACAAGCTGTCATTTTTACAATTCTAGTGTATTAACACCACTTTATAATTAACAATTTAATGGTCAAGAATAGCTAATCTGGGCCCTTGTTGCTTACATATTCCTGGGTCCAGCAGAACTTTAACGACATTTATCTTGATAGGATCATTGTAGCAGTCACTCAATTCTACAGGGAATCCTTGAACTTCTCCCTTAAAAATCATTAACAACATGATACGGCTCAAGTTTTTCACATTCTCACTCTACTACCTAGAGTATTTTGGGAGAAGGGACAGATTAGGAATAGATGATAATTAAGCAGAAGAGGAAATTCAGACTCCAATTTCAAATGTTCAACAGTGAATAAAGGTTTTGGCATGTGCCTATCTTGGGAGCAAAGGTAATAAAATAAGCCGTAGCAACTCTTACTACTGTTACTCAATATCATTCAATTAAAATATCATTCAATTATAATTAATATAAGTAAAGGTTATCTATCCCAGCACTACTGGCAAAAAATACTTTATAGTTATTATTCATAATACATAGAAATTTGACCCTAGGATCCTGCTGGTGGCCAACCCCATTCATTTCTTTCAAAAAAACTAATGATATTATGGTTTTGGTCTAATCTTATTTATTTGTGAACACAGACAAATTCATTGAATAAATTATTTATCAAGTGCAAACCATGTAGTGAGCTCTGTGCTTCTAGATCTTCCCCCCCCAACACACATTTTAATATTAACATGTCAAAATGGAAAATAAAGTCTAAAATATTTTACAATATATGAAATATCCTAAGCATATGGATGGCATACTTACAGCACCTTGGCATTCAAACACAAAATACAAGGAGGTGAGGAAAGCTGTTCTAGTATCTATTTCAACCAGTTTTCCACTTTTAATATTAGAAAGAAGTATTCACAATGAGTGACTTACAAATAATAAGGGCAATTGAAAGCCAAAGTAGCTCTTCTAAAAATAAGCTCACATTCAATACTGCCCAACATTCTGACGATACAATGGGGTCACCACTTCTGAATTCACTTGTATCTGGAATGAACAAGATCTAGGTGTGATGAATTCCAACATAATTCTCTAACAAACATTTCCTCCATTAGAAAATCTGGAACCAATTCAAGTGAACTTCTAAATATTCGTTTTGCCCACAGTAGCTTTTAAAGGTTCAGTTCCGCCCCCCCCCACTCCCTCATAGCCCAGACTCTTTGAGCAACTGGGGAAGGTCAGTGTATTTCAAAGAGGGATATCAAAGCTCCCCAGACCAAGCAGTCCTAAGTGGGATTTTTTTAAACCAGTAAAAAAAATTAAAAAAAAATTATCTAAACTTTTAAGCCAGACTAGCCTCTCTTTATTCAAGTTCCTGTTTTGTGACAACTTGTTTTTTTGCCCCCTTTTGGTTATTGCCAGTCACCAATGAACCAAATTTAGTTTCTTAAATTGACTGCTTCATAGCAGCTCTCTGGATGAAAAAAAAAATAGTTTTATCACTGCACCTCAACAAACAAATATGCAAATGATTTAAAAGTATCTGGAAATATATGTCTGTGGTTTACTGGGAACCAGACAAATCAGTACTGCACATCCCTTTAATATGTTATGCTCCTAACTAGCCTTTAGGTAAATTCTAGTCTATAGCAGAATATGAAATAGGCATTAGTACAGGTTGCCTGTTGGTTAAAGCAATGGTTCTTAACTTTTTGTACTGTTACAAGTCATCTTTTAGAGGGGGGGGGTGGTGGCAGTGAAGATGACCAAAATCACCTTGTATTATTAGCATCCTTTTAAGCCAACAAATGAAAGCCAACAAATGAAACAGAAGCACATGGGGAGTTCAGCAAGTTGCCTTTCTTTCTGTCCTGTACCCCCAGGTTTTGAAGGTAATACTACACTAGGGAATGGGTCACAGATTGATATGGCACCAAAAAAATCTCAGGAGCTGGAACCCTCAGGAAACAGCATATTAAAGACACTAGGAAATTAGAAACCATGCTGTTCCAAAGGTCACAGATGCATAATTTGTGGATGACATGTCATATTCACAGATAAACAATTCTTAGAATTATTATTAAAAAAACCTAGTCCTGCCAGGCCTCTTCTGATTTCCACAAGTGGTAATGTTTAGCACATTGTTAAGAACCCAAGGGCTAGATCAGCATTTCTCCAAGTTTCTAGACTTGGGACTCCTTTATACTCTTTAAAGTTATTGAAGACTCCAAAGAACTTTTGTTTATGTAGATTATTTCTATTCATATTAATCATATTAGAAGTTAACAGAGAAATTTTACATTTATTTATTCATTCATTTAAAATAACGCCTGTAAATATGTTAATGTAATTAACTTTTTTTAATCAAAAATAACTATTTTCCAAAAAAATGTAATAAGAGTGGTATTGTCGGGGGCTTCCCTGGTGGTGCAGTGGTTGAGAATCTGCCTGCCAATGCAGGGGACACAGGTTCGAGCCCTGGTCTGGGAAGATGCCACATGCCACGGAGTAACTAAGCCCGTGAGCCACAATTACTGAGCCTGCGCGTCTGGAGCCTGTGCTCCGCAACAAGAGAGGCCGCGATAATGAGAGGCCCGCGCACCACGATGAAGAGTGGCCCACACTTGCCGCAACTAGAGAAAGCCCTCGCACAGAAACGAAGACCCAACACAGCCAAAAATAAATAAATAAATAAATAAAATTTTAAAAAAAAGAGTGGCATTGTCATTTGTGTAAACCTCTTTAATGTCAGATTTAATAGAAGACAGTTGGATCTTCATATCTGCTTCTGCATTAGATCTACTGTGAACTGTTTTTCTGGTTGAAGTATATGAAGGTAAATCTGTACTCACACAGATATGTAATTAGAAGATTGAGGAGTGTTTAATAGGTCTTCCAAATACCCAAGGCTGAATAACCATTGTTTGTCAGTAGTTCTTTCAAGTTAAAAAGGAGTTGCTTGGAGAAAACAGTTAGTTCAGCTCACAACTCAGTCATACAAGTGCTTTGTGCCTACTTCCCATTTCACCACACAGAATAGGCAAAAAAAAAAAAAGTTGTGTATGACAGAGTAGAGATTTAATAAAATTACTTATTCTTACTGCTACGTCAAGGACATTCCTGAGTGAAACTGGCATTTTCTTTTTTTTTTTAATTAATTAATTTATTTATTTACTTTTGGCTGTGTTGGGTCTCCGTTTCTGTGCTAGGGCTTTCTCTAGTTGCGGCAAGCGGGGGCCACTCTTCATCACAGTGTGCGGGCCTCTCACTATCAAGGCCTCTCTTGTTGTGGAGCACAGGCTCCAGACACACAGGCTCAGTAGTTGTGGCTCACGGGCCTAGTTGCTCCGCGACATGTGGGATCTTCCCAGACCAGGGCTCGAACCCATGTTCCCTGCATTGGCAGGCAGATTCTCAACCACTGCACCACCAGGGAAGCCCGGCATTTTCTTTTTACTGTAAATGCATGGAGGTATAGTATACAACATAGTTTGCTGTTTCTGTCTTAACTGGTGCTAAGGTGCCAGCAGCTTTTCCCCACCGTTGCTTTTATACCATCCTTGTAAATGTTAACACAGTGAATTCTGCAAATAATGTCTATGTATTACTGTGAAAATAGTTTTGACCTCATGGGCCCCTGAAAGAATCTCAGGGACCAGTGCTCCCAGATCATATTTTGAAAACTGTCGGGCTAGATCAATGATCCTCAAACTTTAATATGCATGAGAATTACCTGGGAAACTTGTTAAAACATTGAACTCCCTGGGCCCCATTCCCTAATTCAGTATGTCTGGGGTGGGGCTTGGAAATCTACAGTTTAACAAGCTCTGTGGGTTCTTTTGCTGCATGTGGTCTGTGGCCCATACTTTCAGAAGTATTGGGCTGGAGTTTGATTATAGTTTGATGTTATGGTCAAGGAGTTTCAAGATAGTGGTCCAGTCACTCTAGCCAGATCAATGCCAATCCTTTACCCTGCATAGAAAAACTCTGCCAATAAACTTATTTTTTGAAAATTAGCCATATAATAAACAGGCCCATTTCTTTTCTGTTATAATACTGCTTCATTGTCACCATTGTCTCTCACCAAAATCACTGTAACAACCTCCTAACTGGTTTCCACGCCACCAGTCTCAGTCTTCCAATTCATTCCCCTTACAACTACTGGATAAATTTTTCTAAATGGGAAAAATGTTCATATAATTCCTTTGCCAAAGGCCTTTAAAGAGCTCTTTGCCAAAGGCCCTTAACTGGTCTCCATAAAGCTCTGTAGCTTTACTCACCTACAGAATAAAGTTCAACCTCCTTTTATAAGATCCTGACGCATCTGCGTTAGATAGGTTTTACACTGTCCAAAGGCCTTTAAAGAGCTCTTTGCCAAAGGCCCTTAACTGATCTCCATAAAGCTCTGTAGCTTTACTCACCTACAGAATAAAGTTCAACCTCCTTTTATAAGATCCTGACGCATCTGCATTAGATAGGTTTTACACTGTCTAGTGCAGGCTTCCCTTGAGGTTATCTGGTTAACTTGAGTTTCACTAAACTATGGATTCTTTCACGTTAGGGACTGGGTCTTTCACCACTGTAACTACAATGTCTAACAGAGTGCCTGGCATGTAACACATGTCAAATAAATATTTGATGAATGCAATTTTAAGTGTGCTATATTTAGTGGTAATTTGAATCTTGATTGAATCTGAAAACAGATTCATCCTTTAAAGATAATTGTGGTGAACAGAGTCTAAGATGCGCCTCCTCCCTGCATTCAAAGATGGCATTTCTTCAAGACTGTTTGCTTATAAGCAAGGACATATTATCTATACACGGGTAACAAATTAAATACTAATCCTACTCTGCAAACCCTGGGTTTAGTGTGATGCTTACTGCTACAGTGCAGATCCCACTGAAATCACCATACTGCCAGAACAGCACTAATGGTGGCAATAATCCCTCTCCAGCCTGGGGTTTGAGTCCACTGCAGTTTCACACTTACATTCAGGAGCTAGGATGGATGCCATTTTAGCCCCAAGTTCAAGTTGGAACCCAGTTATCCTGGTTCACTAGGAGACTGGTTGTTTGGGCACTTATGAGGAAGTTCAGAGGACATAAAAGAGAAGTCTTGAAGCAGTTGGAACAGGTTGAGTGTTTATACAACCTTAAATTTGTGCTGATACTGAGGAAAAGAAAATAATAAGATATGCTATTGCCAGGCCAGGCAGAAATTGTAGTATGTATGTTATTTGATTAATAGGGTATTCTGTAATTGTATTAAAATGTTCATGCTAAAGTTTTCTATTGTCATAGCTTTTGTTTTGGAGTAGTAAGGTTTCTAGAAATCAAATTCAACATTTGTTGTTGCTATTTATTAATGTTTCCTACAGGAATGCTAGTCAGTAAACTCCACAGCATCAATGTATTCAACCCTTTGGGATAATAAATTGCATGATATCCAGAGCTATTCAGAATCTGATAAGACTATTTAATGGCTCAAGGTAAAGCAATTACTGACTAACAATATACACACAACAGGTTAAAAATAATCAGATCTCTGTTAGGCAGTAAAAAAGATAAACAGGAAGGAGATTTAGGGGTTTCGGGGAAAGAAAACTTACACAAATGAATGTTGGAAATTATGGTGCTCTTTTGTCCTTGTAGTCATTGGTTCTGTTTTCCTGTAATGTGAGACCTTGGGAAGGAGAATTCCACTGAATAAATTGCTGCTGTATCCAGGGGGGAAAAATGAGCACAAAACCAGGCCATAGCCTAGGCATAAAATAAAATTCTGACATGACCTCCATCATGCCACTTTACTCTCAAATTTTCAGATCAGGTGAAACTAGTACAAGAATGTATGGACCTAGAGACTGTCATACAGAGTGAAGTAACTCAGAAAGAGAAAAACAAATACAGTATGCTAACGCATATATATGGAATCTAAAAAAAAAAAAAAAAAAGTCACGAAGAACCTAGGGGCAAGACGGGAATAAAGACACAGACCTACTAGAGAATGGACTTGAGGATATGGGGAGAGGGAAGGGTAAGCTGGGACAAAGTGAGAGAGTGGCACGGACATATATACACTACCAAATGTAAAACAGATAGCTAGTGGGAAGCAGCCGCATAGCACAGGGAGATCAGCTCAGTGCTTTGTGACCACCTAGAGGGGTGGGATAGGGAGGGTGGGAGGGAGGGAGACGCAAGAGGGAAGAGATATGGGGACATATGTATATGTATAACTGATTCACTTTGTTATAAAGCAGAAACTAACACACCACTGTAAAGCAATTATACCCCAATAAAGACATTAATTAAAAAAATACTTAAAAATATTTTAAAAAAGAATGTATGGAAGGGAAATGTACTCTGAACCTTAAATATTGCCGAACTCTAGAGAGTGACATTTTTATGTAGGTCTAAAAGCCCTACCTACATTGATATTTGAGTGTCAAACTAAAATATCATTATTAGCCCCCCGCCCCCTCCAAAAAAAAGGCAATATAGGCTGAAAATGTAAGCTAGATGGAAAGGGCCAGGTCATTGTTTATCTTTAGCTACTTCCTGTTCACCCTTCTCCTACTACAACATCTAGCCACAGGGCTGGTCATAAAGGGGTGTTCAAACTTTTGCTGAAACTGGAACCTCTTTTTGTGTGCATTCTCTTCAGGTATAGTTTGTAATAGGGGAATTAGATTGGAAATTGCATTAATCATTAAAATTAGGAAGAGCATTATGTTGAGATATAGGATATTCATTTTGACCTTGCCACAAGAACCCAAGGGTGCAAAAGTTATAGACATCCAATTAGTGTTCTATTAGGTATCCGAATTAGAGAAAAAGAGAATTTGGTATGCCTCTACAGAAATTTTGGTACCGCTCAGTATAAAAAATTCATAAATAAGAACATTCTACTAACTGAGAATATTAAATTTCCTCCTGTATTAAGTATTACAAAAGCTAAGTTCTGTACTAAGGCCTGTACACTAATTTATAAAAACAAACACAAACCTGTCTCATTTGTGTTTTTATCCTTTCACAATAAATTGTTTCTGAAAGTCAATAAGGAGAATAAGCCTAGCCTGTGGAACTACACTTTGAAGTCACATTAACCTGATATAAAAGGTACCATATTGGACTTCCCTGGCGGTCTAGTGATTAAGAGTCTGCACTTCCAAGGCAGGGGGCACGGGTTTGATCCCTGGTCAGGGAACTAAGATCCCACATGCTGCATGGTGTGGCCAAAAAAAAAAAAAAAAAAAAAAGGTACCATATTAGTACCAAGAAACGTAACTTAAATGTTTATCATCACGATTGAAAACATTCTGTTCTTATCATAGTGAGATAACTGGTCTAGTCGATCCTTGACAGAACTTTGATACAGTTAAAGCATGAGGCCAGTCTAAGAGAGAGAGACAGACAGGGGTGGGGAGGGAGAGAGAGAGGAAAGAAGTTGTCAAGTACATGGCAATCAGTGTTTTCCAAATTATATTTCAGATGTTAAGTATTTTGAAAGAAAAATGATTCTATAGATAAATAAGTTTAGAAAATAATGCATTGAACAAAGTTAAAGTGTTTATTTAAATGCATTTAGACTTCTCAGAGGCTCTGAGAAGCCCTGCAGTGATATACATTGCCAATCTCCAAGACAGGGCTATACATGAGGGTGAGGAGGTGGCTAAGCTATTCTTTAATGATCCAGGCTATGTACTAAGTGCTTTATATATTATCTAATTTAGTCCTCACAATAACCTTATGAAATAGGTACAATTATCATCCCCCATTCAATAGATGAGTCTTAAAGAGGTTAATTTGGCTAAGGTCACAAAGCTATTACATGACAGAGTTGGGATTCAAGTAAAAATCTGATTCCTAAGTTCTCCATCTTCACCACTTTGCCATCAAAAGGTCCAAAGCCATTTCTATTGTTAGAGCATAACATCTTGATTTTAAGGTCCTGCTGCTAATTAAAATGGAAATACACAGGGGAGAAGGACAAGAGTTGTTTCAGTTTCTTGATTATGTGATCTCTACCTGCATTTCTCAGAAACTGCCAGAAAAATAGCAATTTGGATGTCATAGTTTTTTTTCCTACTTCTACATAGAAAACAATTACATATTTCAAAATGTGGTAGTGAACAGCTATAATAACCAAAGGTGAAATATTATGCTTAGTAAAAAAATTGTTAACAAAAGGTTCAAGAGAACTAACATTTACAAAATACCCACCACAGGCCAAACACTTTATTTACAGTATCATAGAAAATGCGCATTATTATCTCCCCTTTTATGATCAAGATAAGTCCAGGTCAACAACTTGCCCAAGATCATATATTTATTAATCGGCAGGGCTGGAATTCAAGAAAAGCAGTCTGACTCAAGGACACCTGTTTTTCCATTGTAATATGCTACCTCCCAATTTCAAATGGAACACATTCACCTTTGGTACAATAGGTTGAAATAAAAATAGAGCAATCATGTAGCTTTCCTTACCATCAAAGGATAATCTCTTAGCTTTTAATCAGGTTACTCAAGGTAAGTCAATTTCCTTGTCTTGTTTGCCAGTTCAACCAAAAGGCATCAGCCAGATAGGAGCAGCAAGATGGGTGGAGGGTTGAGGGCTAGGGCAAGAGAGGTGACTGGTGCTTTTGCACGGGCCAGTTTCAGTTTCTTTTACACATCCTGCTTGTCTTGCCAAGATGAAATGATGGTGGTGGAAAACCAAAATTTGAAACACTCCTACAACTCAAAGCACTTTGGAACTGTGTTAAGTATAGGTTGCTTGTAGATCTATGAATGAAAACCTCACTCAATATAATCACACTTTTCTAGCCTTCATGTGAATGACTGTTGAAATCCTCTAAAATGAGAAAAGATGTACTGACTTGGAAATCTGTTAATGGCTAAGCCACAAGTCAAAATTATGTTCTTAAAACTTTTGGGAACATTACAAACCCTATTAAAATAAGCCAACTTCTGGGATCATCATAGGTTAGGAAAACAAAATGCGGAGCCCTTAAGGTGAAACACATGGAAAAGGTGAGGTACAGATTTGGTCAACATTACAAAGAAACTGAATAAGTAGAGAAAACTCTCTAAACCAGCATGATTGGGGAAAACATAATAAACTATACTTAATGGAGCTATCATTACGAACAGTAACCACAACAGAAACACTGACGGGTTGTGTTTCAAAAATTAATTTGTAAGGAACCTCCATACCCTTCTCCATAGTGGCTGTATCAATTTACGTTCCCACCAACAGTGCAAGAGGGTTCCCTTTTCTCCATACCCTCTCCAGCATTTATTGTTTGTAGATTTTTGTTTTGTTTTGTTTGTAGATTTTTTGATGATGGCCATTCTGACCAGTGTGAGATGATATCTCATTGTAGTTTTGATTTGCATTTCTCTAATGATTAATGATGTTGAGCATTCTTTCATGTGTTTGTTGGCAATCTCTATATCTTCTTTGGAGAAATGTCTATTTAGATCTTCTGCCCATTTTTGGATTGGGTTGTTTGTTTTTTTGATATTGAGCTGCATGAAGAACCTAGGGGCAAGACGGGAATAAAGACACAGACCTACTAGAGAATGGACTTGAGGATACGGGGAGGGGGAAGGGTAAGCTGGGACAAAGTGAGAGAGTGTCATGGACATATATACACTACCAAATGTAAAATAGATAGCTAGTGGGAAGCAGCCGCATAGCACAGGGAGATCAGCTTGGTGCTTTGTGACCACCTAGAGGGGTGGGATAGGGAGGGTGGGAGGGAGGGAGATGCAAGAGGGAGGAGATATGGGGATATATGTATACGTATAGCTGATTCACCTTGTTATACAGCAGAAACTAACACAACATTGTAAAGCAATTATAGTCCAATAAAGATGTTAAAAATTAAAAAAAAATTTTAAAAATATTCATTTGTAAATGAGTTGTTTGGAACTAGAGACAATACATTTTCCCATAGCAATGTTGGTAAACAGTGTTTGAGCTCCCAAATGAGCCCACAGATTATTTCCATGTGAAATGCTTGGAGGACTAAAAACTTCAAAGCAAATAAAAATTATTATTTAACCCATAATTGTAATAAAACTTCTCAGGAAAAAATCACGGAAATACTTAAAGCAAAAAACAAACAAACAAACAAAACCAAAAACATTTAAAATATCTTAAATAGTGGGACATAAGAAAAATGCATATTTAATCAGGAGGATTACATGGTTAATGGGAAGTTTCTGTGGAGACTGTGGGACTGAGTTATGGACACATTCAAGGTCGTTAGATATTGAAAGCACTGGCTGCTTATAATGTTTAATTTCACTTCAAAAGAAATGGCATCACATAGAAAGAAGCTCAAATTTTTTTGAAAAGGAAGATGGGGTTCAGCGAGAGAGAGAGGTGGGGGGAATATCTAAGGTACAATTAATTAAGCTATGAAAGGCAAAGGAAGTGGGTATAAAAGTAGGACACAAAATGTATCCTAAGAGAAAAAGAAGTGGTACAGAAGCTACCCTTGAATTTGACAGTTTCTTGTGCAAACCACCAACTTGTGGAGTTTCACATAACACAATAGTATTTCAAGGGAAATGCCAATTTTGAAAACAAGTACAGAAGGTCCCCCAACTTATGATGGTTTGACTTATGATATGTGTGGTATGATACTCTCTCATGATGCTGGGCAGTAGCAGTCAGCCACGTGAGCAATACACTTACCACCATTCTGTACCCAGACAACCATTCTGTTTTTCACTTTCAGTACAGTGTTCAATAAATTACATGAGATATTCAATACTTCATTATCAAATAGGCCCAACTGTAGGCTAATATAAATGTTCTGAGCACGTTTAAGGTAGGTCAAGCTAAGCTATGATGTTAGGTAGGTTAAGGTGTATTAAATGCATTCTCGACTTACAATATTTTCAACTTATGATTGGTTTATCAGGAAGTAACCCCATCATAAGTTGAGGAAGATCTGCAATTCAATTTTAATGATGTGTTAAATGCAATTTTGATTGAGCTTGTATGTTCTGCATATCATTAATGAAGTGTAAAATAAGAACACCATGATTCTCCTCTGCCCTTATTCTCACGAAATCTCTTCCTCTTTTCTAGGATGACAAAAGCTATTGTCATCAGATGAACTCAGTGTGTCATGGGTTAAAACTGCCAATATATTGGATTCTTCTTCCTAAGCTGTTAAATTTAGCACTAATCTTAAAAGTATTGAATAGAATAGATATTGAAGGGGGCTAGTGAAGGGAAGCAGGCCTCTTATGGGAAACAAACAAACAAACAACCAAACCAAGAAAGGTGAGTTATGTGTAAGGGGGGAAAGAAAAAAAACACCAATCGTGATACAAAAGGAAGAGAAGAGAAATATTCCATATTAAAATAGAAAAAGTCATTCTTTAAAGTTTTGTAGTGTTCAAGGCTCATTTTACATATGAAGAAACCAGTTAGTGTTAACAAGAAAGGACCACACTAACAATTATGTGAGTTAGATATATTCAAAAGACCAAAGTAATTCTTCTTTAAATTCTCATAATAGTCAGTAAATCATTTCTATTATAAGGTATGCTTCGTTCCTGTTGTTGCGAAGGTCACATTATTAACGCTTTCTTTAGGATTTATCAACACTATAGGAGTATTTTGGATTTTTTAAAATACCTGATTTTTTCTGATTACAAGTATAAAACATATTCATTATAGGAAATTCAGAAAATACAGACAAATAATAATGACGAGAACAATAATCACCTATAATTCCACCAACCAGATATAACCAAGGTTAACATTTTGGTGTATTTTCCTTTCAAAAGCTAAGACTTTTTAGTTGCAGGCAGCATTTAACTAAGCTACTTCAACATTTTATCTAAAATGATAATGATTAATATCTTGAGGGAAACATACACACACACCCCCAAGTGAGTTCAAGCACCATCTTCTTTCAAAAAAGGTCAGGGCTTCCCTGGTGGCGCAGTGGTTAAGAATCTGCCTGCCAATGCAGGGGACACGGGTTCGAGCCCTGGTCTGGGAAGATCCCACATGCCGCGGAGCAACTAGGCCCGTGAGCCACAATTACTGAGCCTGCGCGTCTGGAGCCTGTGCTCCGCAACGGGAGAGGCCGCAACGGGAGAGGCCGCAACGGGAGAGGCCGCGACGGTGAGAGGCCTGCGCACCGCGATGAGGAGTGGCCCCCGCTTGCCGCAACTAAAGAAAGCCCTCGCACAGAAACGAAGACCCAACACAGCCATAAATAAATAAATAAATACTTTAAAAAAAAAGGTCAAAATAAATAGGGTTAAACTCAAAATCACTGATTTGTATCTAACTTAAGCATTCAAGCATTAAAACCAAGTAAAGCACGACTAGGTTCTGAAACCACAGCCTCCATCAAGTCAGGCATGAATCACCAAACTTTCTTTTTGGAAGAAATCAATATTGTAACAAGCCTATGGGTAAATTCAAGCAATAATTATATTGTCATGATATCTAGAAAGACACATACATACAACTGAAAAAGACAGAACAAGAAATGGAAAAATAACAAAGAGTCCTTGTGCTCTGCTTTGCCCATAGGGCTCCAAAGTGGGGTGTTAACAGCAAAATGTGGCAACTCTAAACTGGCTTAATAACTGTGTCAAAAAGTCCATGGGGACTTCCTCGGTGGTGCAGTGGTTAAGAATCCACCTGCCTGTGGAGAAAAGGTAACCCTCCTGCACTGTTGGTGGGAATGTAAATTGATACAGCCACTATGGAGAACAGTATGGAGGTTCCTTAAGAAACTAAAAATAGAACTACCATATGACCCAGCAATCCCACTACTGGGCATATACCCTGAGAAAACCGTAATTCAAAAAGAGTCATGTACCACAATGTTCACTGCAGCTCTATTTACGATAGCCAGGACATGGAAGCAACCTAAGTGTCCATCGACAGATGAATGGATAAAGAAGATGTGGCACATATATACAATGGAATATTAATCAGCCATAAAAAGAAATGAAATGGAGGTATTTGTAGTGAGGTGGATGGACCCAGAGTCTGTCATACAGAGTGAAGTAAGTCAGAAAGAGAAAAACAAATACCGTATGCTAACACACATATATGGAATAAAAAAGAAAGTTCTGAAGAACCTAGGGGCAAGACGGGAATAAAGACACAGACCTACTAGAGAATGGACTTGAGGATATGGGGAGGGGGTGGGGTGAGATGTGACAGGGTAAGAGAGTGTCATGGACATATATACACTACCAAATGTAAAATAGATAGCTAGTGGGAAGCAGCCACATAGCACAGGAAGATCAGCTCGGTGCTTTGTGACCACCTAGAGGGGTGGGATAGGGAGGGTGGGAGGGAGGGAGACACAAGAGGGAAGAGATATGGGGATATATGTATATGTATAGCTGATTCACTTCGTTATAAAGCAGAAACTAACACACCATTGTAAAGCAATTATACTCCAATAAAGATGTTAAAAATAAATACATAAATAAAAATAAAAAGATCACTTAAAAAAGAATCCACCTGCCAATGCAGGGGACATGGGTTTGATCCCTGGTCCGGGAAGATTCCACATGCCTCAGAGCAACTAAGCCCGTGTGCCACAACTACTGAGCCTGTGCTCTAGAGCCTGCAAGCCACAACTACTGAGCCCATGTGCCACAACTACTGAGCCCACGTGCCACGACTACTGAAGCCTGCGCATCTGGAGCCCGTGCTCTACAACAAGAGAAGCCACCACAGTGAGAAGCCCACGCACTGCAATGAAGAGTAGCCCCCGCTCGCCACAACTAGAGAAAGCCCGCGCTCAGCAACGAAGACCCAATGCAGCCAAAATAAATAAATAAATTAATTAATTAATTATTTTTTAAAAGTGCGTGTATTCTGTGCTTGGAAATAACTCCCTACAGTGTGTAGCTGAGGATCACCACAGTTAACTAGCTCCAATACAGTGAAGGATTTGTTTCTGTAGGTGACTGGGCTCCTACCACATGCTGCAAGAAGTCATTTCCTCAGGAGACAAAGGTGACAATTGTGCTGCTTCAAAGATTCTTCGTCTTGGGGCGCAAGGTAGTCTTCTGGGGTTCTGGTACTGTTCTGCTTCTTGAGCCAGGTGCTGGTTACACAGGTGTGCTTGCTTTGTGAAAATTCACTGAGCTATACGTTAATTATTTCTGTACCTATTTGGTATGTACATTATTCTTTGACGAAATTTACATATACAAAAAATTATTCACCCCTAGGCAGTATTTGTGGTACCCTATCAAGTAAACTTTGGGGAAAACCCCAACAATAGTTTACAGTTCAGTGGTCATCATGAATAAGAAAGGCCATTTTAGCCAATGAGGTGCTACTTAACCAAGCAACAAGGAAACTGGGTGCAAACCTCATTTGTAACAAAGACATCACCTATAGGAATATTATAGGAGAAGAGGAACTAAGGTACAAATGGTGATCAAACCTTTCAAAACACCAAGGCCACACACAATAGGCAATAAACATGGGTTAGACCAGATCATATTTATGGCTAGTAAGTATATTTTTATGTAAAGCTCTATGGGGCATATTTTTGTTTTAAATGTTCCAATTCACACCCCTCGCCGTCGCCATTTCTGCACTTCCTTTCTGCTGGTTAATGGAAGAGAAGCTCAATTCCCACCCCTCCAGTCAATGACCACCATCTTCAGCTTACAAGAGAACCCCCTCTCTATTTTTAATTACATGGGAAAATGCTTACAATAATAAGCAGGATGCAAAACTGTATATACAGTATATAATTATAATTCTTTAAATAATATATATGCAGAGCAAAGGAAGCAAATGACAAAAAAAAAACCCAAATGCTAAAATGGTTATATTTATGGCTTTTTGTGTTTTCCTTTAAATTGTCTGTATTTTCTTAATACTACATTAATATTCATGAAAAAATAACCATTATGATAAAAGTAGGATACATGGAAAAAGAGACTAGAAGGAATATTAACGGTACCATCTCTGCATTGTGGAATTATACGTAGCTTTTATTTTTAGTTTTATACTTTTCTGTATTTTCCAAGTTTTCTGCAAGACGCATGGTTAAATTTATAATCATAAAATAACTTAGAAAATATCTTTGGTACTCTCCTCTATTTCCTCCATTTAAGCCTGAGAACAGAGACTAAATGTGGCATTCTATATGAGACAACACACATCTTCCATGGACTGGGGGAAATAGTTCTTTATGTACTTAGAAAAACAATTCACCGATCAGGCTATATTTTTGTAAGGTTTTTATGTTATGGAATTCCACATTCATCAACATGTTCACTGGAAGCACTTTAATTGGAGACATAAGTTGAATGGTGTAAATCAAAGTTTTAAAACATCAAAGAAAAAATAGAACAGGGAAAGTTCAATGTAAATACTCACTGTCACTATTTCTTTGTTACCTAGGTCATTTTGCCATTAAAAACCCATAAACTGGCACATGATGGTGACCAACATAAAAATTAGGGCGTTTGCAATCTTGAAGTATTTGTACAATCTTAGTCCTCCTTATTTTCAGGCAAGAAGCACAGTACTTAGCATACAGTAGACCCTTGATAAATGTTCTATGAATTGAATTTCAATCCCCTTCTGTTACATATTTTTCTAGGGAATCATATGACCCTCTGGCATTGTTGTGTATTTAAGGCCACTCAACAAGCATTTCCAGAGCACATAAAGTATAAAGGTTCCTATGGGGAATATGACAATAATAAAACATTAAAATGATTACGATCCAGTAGGAAGGTAAAATATATAAACAAAAAACTACCAGCAAAATGGAGAAAGTATTATAAGAGATGGAGTTCTACGGGAGATAAGAGAAGAGATTATTTTGTTTTTGGTGCGGGGGCTGTGGTGGGAAGAGGAAAAGAAGGAATTATGAAAAGCTTCAAAGATGAGGAGGCATCTGTGCTGGGTTTTGAAGGATGGGTAAGGTTTTGACCAACAGAGCTGGTAAGAAAAGGGTACGTAGGCAAAAGCAGAAGTACGAGCAAAGGAATGATAATGGAAAAGGGTAGAGAACATGTTTAGGGATCAATAGGAGACAAGAAATACATAAAGCTTCACAAGTAGGTTGGGACTAGATCATTAAGAGTCTTATACGCCATGCTGAGAAACATAGTCTCAAATTTATAAGTAATGGGCTTTTGAGCAATGGCGTATGTGTGACCAGAGCTGTGTTCTGGTGGTCACGTGGAGGAAGAACCGAAGGGGAGAAGTGACTGGAGGCAGGGAGACCAATTAGGAGGCTAAGTATTTGTTCCCATGAGAAGACACAGGAACTGAAATCAGTGTAAAAACAATTGTGAGGGAGAAGGGAACATATGTGAGAAGACTGAAAGTGATGGAAGCAACTGGACGTGGCAGATATTTACTGGAGGGAGAGTGTTGGGGGCTTGGGTATGAATGCAAGGAAGAAAAGGTATGAGGTGCATATGTTAATAAAATAACAGAAATGAAACAAAAGAGAGGCAAGAGAAGCAAGAGACTGCTTAGGAAAGAGTTTCAAAGGAGTGGTCAACAATATCAAATACAGTACTGCAGAGAGATCAAAAAGGATGCACGTGGAACAGATTCTGGAATGGTATTTTACGTTGGTAAATCATCACCACCCAATCTCTTCTCAACTTCTTTTGAGCCTATCATTCTACTAAAAAAGGTTCTTTTTGATGCCAACTTACTAGGGGGCAAAAAAAAAAAAAACAGCCAACAACAACAAAAAACCCAACAAAGAATAAAAACTAAATGTCAAGTGGTTGAGAAGGGATAGGGTGGTAATAAATCAGTGGAAAATCCTATTCCAAAGTCCTTTGTGAATGGGAAGAAGATTGGTTACTTGAGGGAGAAGCAGTTACTTGAGAAAAGAATGACAAACATAGGTGGGCCAAAAGATCATTTTCTGGTAAAACAGTCAGTCTACTCAACTTATTCCTAAAGGGTTACAGTCAGATGTCAGGTAATATGGACCTTGAAGTACTCTAGGCTATTCATTTTCAAATTGTATACCACAAACATACAAATCACTTTTCATTTTCCAAAATACATTTAACTATCTTAACTGTAATAAAGAAAAATTATAGTAGCTTCCTAAATGTCAGGCTCTATGCTAAACACTTTATCTGTAGTATCTCATTTAATCCCTTATCAGGTAAGTTTTTTATTATGCCCATCTTACACAGGAGAAAACTAAGACTTAGAGAAGTAAAATACTGGCCTAAGATTTTAAAAATATTAAGTGGGGCTTCCCTGGTGGCGCAGTGGTTGAGAATCTGCCTGCTAATGCAGGGGACACGGGTTCGAGCCCTGGTCTGGGAAGATCCCACATGCCACGGAGCAGCTGGGCCCGTGAGCCACAATTGCTGAGCCTGCGCGTCTGGAGCCTGTGCCCCGCGACGGGAGGGGCCGCGATAGAGAAAGGCCCGCGCACCGCGATGAAGAGCGGTCCCCGCACCGCGATGAAGAGTGGCCCCCGCTTGCCGCAACTGGAGAAAGCCCTCGCACGAACCGAAGACCCAACACAGCCAAAAATAAATAAATAAATAAATAAATAAATAAATAAGAAAATCCTTTAAAAAAAAAAAAAAAATTAAGTGGTAGAGGGAGGGAGTTTGGGATTAACATATACACACTACTATATATAAAACATGTAACCAACAAGGACCTACTGTATAGCACACAGAACTATACTCAATATTTTACAATAACCTATGAGGGAAAAGAACCTATATATGTATATATATAACTGAATCACTGTGCTATACACCTGAAATTAACACAACATTGTAAATCAAGTATACTTCAATAAAAAAAAGAAAACCTAAAAAAAAAAACCTGGCAGAGGCCATCTTCTTAATACACTCTAAGAGGTCTTTCAACAATGTATACAAGCAACTGTTTTATATAGCAAACTCTATCCCAGGGAAGACCACCAAATCATTAACTTAAATGGCTTGGTTCATTCACTTTTTTACAGCCCTCAGGAATAATGCTTCTCCTGCCATCCCTCTGAATATGTTTCAAGTTCTTGTAAATGCGTCATGGATTATGAAAGTGGAAGCTTTGCACAGGTCTTTCAACAAATTCATGCCTGCACATGTTGACTCAAGGAAAATTGTGTAAGGAAGTACTGACACCACTTCAACCCGTGGGCTGTGCTCAATTAGAAAGCATGCAAGGCTCAGGCTCATCTGCTTGGCGAAAGGAGACTAGTTAGTTGTGCAATAACAAGAACATGCATAACGTGTCTCATCGTGACAACCATACATTTTAGACAGCTTTAGTGCTTACTCTGTTTTGGCTGCTTCTTATCTGATTTTCATATTTAAATAAGACATGAATAGTGATTAAACTGTGAAACCAAAATTTTCTCTGCATTTTATTCCCAGTTTCTGGATCAATTTGAATGAAAAATATCCAGAGACTGCAGGATCATCTGTAAATAAAAATCTGTCATTTAAAATTTTTTATCTGTGTGAATCAGGATTTTCTGGAAGATAATATACAGAAATAAACGGCATGGGTTGCTGCAAGCCTACAGCTACCCTTTGGGAAAATTTGGTATCCATAAAAACAGCCTGATTTTTTTAAAAAATAGCCTGATTTTCCTAATCGATTGCACTTAGATAGTGGAGTTTCTCTCCAATACACAAAAGTTTTAAAGCTACTGTTCTAAACCAGTTAGTTCTGTTACTTGAAACAAATGGGTCTTCATGGTCGCAGGACTGTGATAGGTGGGTGTGGATGATCAACACGAACTCCAACAAAGGACAGACAATTCAAGCATAGGCCCCTGTGAGAGGGGGTGAAGAAAGGTTTTGTAAACAAAGACCACAGCAATGGCTTTTCCACATTTGGTGGCCCTTGTAGAATTCATGGCAATATATATTGTTAATCAGCACATAAACTTCAGTCCTACCTCTTTGCCACTAAGATCCAAGAGAAATCGTTTTTGACCAGAGATTACAACAAACCCTGGGATTACTCTCAGGAATGAGCAAAGCAAACAACACAGCACTCTGCAAACAAATATTTAACAACATATGTGGATGAAATGCAAAGTGATTTTTCCCCTGTGTTGAAAAGTAGTTTCTCCAGGAGTTCAAGGAAGAAACGCGATTCCATTCCTCAAGTAACTAGCTAGTTCCTTTAGCTAGTTAGCCTAAGTGTAACATTGCTAGAGTCAGCATCTCAGATAATAATACATTTTTAAATTACATTTTTAAAGTATCAAAACACTTTTCTGAAAACTGAGACTCAGTAATGTTAAATAATCTGACCAAGGACACAAAGCTATTGTGTGGTAAATCCAGAATTTGATTCTCATTCTTGACTACAATGCATTTGCTTTTCCTAGTACACCATACTGTCTCTCAATAAAGAATAAGTAAGATGTATGTAGAGTGCCTGGCACATAGTGGGAGCTCAACAAAATTAATTTTATTGTCCCCTAAAACTATCAGATAAATATAAGCTTATATACTTAACAGAAGTAGGATGAAAGCAGTCTAAATTGGAATTCTCTAACTAAAGAGTACTCTTCAATTCCAAATCATCTGTGCAAATGAATCTCATTGGGAGGAAGCAAAGTCAAACCCTTGCATTTAGGTAGCCAATTGAAATGTAAGGACTTTAAAATACATCAAGTCCTTATTCTTTGTTTCTATCAGCCTTTAAAAAGTAATTTCATTCTAATCAACGAATTATCAACCAAAAGAGATGCAGTTGCTCCTTTCTTTAATCAATATAAAATCTAAGAATCACAGCATTTTAGAGCTGGAAGGGAGTTCATCTAGTTCATTTTTTGTCACGATCTGCCAACCTGGCTTCCTCCTCCTGCCTCTATACTATCATTTGACCAGTGAGTAACTTGTACAAGGTTGTGAAGCTGGTAGAGGCAGAGAAGGGACTAAAAGAGCTAAAATCTCCTAAGTTCCAGTTCAGTGCTCTTTCCATTATACCACCCAGCCACTCAGTGCAAGTGCTCTCTAGGCAGGGCCAGACATACTGTTTTAGGAAAAACACAGAATCTCCAGTAGCTAAACAAGCAGATTCATCTCTCCAACAACTCTGAAAAGCTGATCCTACCACCTAACCTTTACAGAGGATGATGTGTTAAACTCTTTTACCATCGTTATTTCATTTCATCCTCAAGGCAAACCTGTAGGAGTGGTTCATTCTTAGTTCTTTCCCATTTGAGGAGGGAATCCAGGCTAGACTTCAAATAAGTTGCTCAAGGTCACAGGACTAGTAAGCAATGGAGCCGGAATTTAACCAAGGTCTGACTTGAGGCCCAGCTCTCAACAACTATGATATACTGCTATTACTATTACGTGTCTCTGCCTTTTTCTCCCCCAATTTTTTTTCTTTGTCTTTTGGGGCCTAGGATCACTATGTACATATGGTATGGATACCTAATCACAAATAGGGAGAAGGTTTCTGGAAGGATAACTGAAGAGGGAGAAACAGTAATCCACCTCATCTGCACAAATTTAAGACCTACCTGGATTACATTTTCCAAAGTCTAGGCCTTTGCTAGCCTCATGCATAAACCTCTTCTTCTTTAATAACACTAATCACCTGTTTTGCCACTCTATATCCTAAATCAGATTTTTTCAAATGCAAAGGAAAGCACTGAAACCAAAAATCACTTGGGACCTGAGACCCCTGGGCAGAGAAGAACCCGACAGCTGAGCAAAGTTTCCACCAAAACTGGAATGAGGTTAACAGGGCACAGTAACACAATCTTGTACCTGATACTAGGAAACATGCAGAGAAAACAGTGAGAGAGGAGGGAAAAAATCTGCTGCGGGCCTGAGGCTGTTAATCAGGACAAGACTGAGGAAGGGATTTCCAGGCAGGCTTCTCGGGTAGGCTTCTTCCCAGTCATTTCAAAGCCAATGCCCACCACCAACCAATTAACCCAATGCAAACCACCCTCGTGAAACAGCAGGAAAAGACGACGCAGAGCCCAAACAGTCCTTCTCGAGTTGCCAGCCTCCTCACTCTGTTTTTACCCTTTTCCACCAGAGAGGCAAATTCTAAAGGATTTTTCCGCCCAACCCCCCGACGCAGGGTGAATCTCGGGGAAGAGAGGACCCTGCCCTCACTCGATGGGGACAGAAAGGACACTCGTTTTCCTTTGGAGCAAGGGGATAGGGGGAAGAGTACACTGAGGAAAATAAGGGAAAATGGCCTTGGCAGGGGTTTGATGGCGCGCAATTCGGTAGCCGCACTCACCCGGGTGAGACATGGGGATGACCTCATTGCGGGTCCCCGGGAAGTTAAAGATGACGGCTCCAGACGCCCCTCTCTCGTAAGCCAGATGGATCTTGTCTGCGAAGGTGCAACCCCCGCCGCGCTGGATGAGGGCCAACCAAGAGACTTGCACGCTGCTACCCCAGTCCCCCGGGACCGTGGGCACCGTGAAATTCGTGTGCGGGTTACAGGCGTTCAGCGCCCCTGGTCCGTCGGGCGGTACCAGGACCCCAGCCACCGGCTCGAGCGGCGAATCCTGGCCGTACACGCCCTCCTCGCTCAGCTCCCACACGGTGCGGTTCACTCCGGTGTGCGGAACCCGCCAGGACACGTTGAGGTACGCGGTCCACACTGCTTCGGCTCCCCGGGAACCGGGGGCTTGCGGACTCAGAGCCAGCAGGAAGCACCAGGCCAGCAATCGGGAAAAGCCGCAGCCACCGCGGCAGGAGACCCCGGCCCCGGGCGGCGGCCCCATGGCGCGCGCGCTCTGCGGTTCCCTAGGGCCCCTGGCACGCGCCTTCCCGGCTCTCGGCGGGACCCCGGCCTTGGCCAGGTGCGCGCCAGGTGGGGAGGGGGCGGGGAGAGACTGGCACGCGCGGCGGGCTGGGTCGAAGCCGACAGGCACGTAACGTCGCTGGAGATGTTGCCGCAGATGCAGCTCTTCGGGGCTCCAGTCCTCTCCGCTACTGCCTTGGCCGCGTCGGGCTCCGGGGCTTTAGCGTGAAGCTCCGCCCAGCCGACTGGGGGTGGAGGCGGCTGGGAGGGAGGAAAGGACACTGCGGGATCCGCCTTTTAAAAGGGTAACAGGATGGGCAGGCATTAGAATAGGATCGGAGGCTGTGTGGTCAGGTGTGTCAAGTCGTTGTATGAAAAATGGACAGGCGAGGAACTATGGAATCAGCGAACAGAAACGCTCGTTGGTAGGATTCGAGTCCGTTTTGAATTGCAAGAATATATTTTTCCCTCGTAACGTTTGCCTGCGGGGCATTTCTGGCTTAAGGTGCCAGAATGCGAAAGTACTTCTAAAAAGCGCAGATCTGAAAGGTCTGACTTGCAGTCCAGAGAATTTGGGTAGGTGGGTGGTGCTTAAGCAGGCTATTTACTAATTCTCTAAGGGGGGGGGCCGGAAGAGCGCATTGCCTTTTTTTTTTAAAACTTTTTCCTTTCCTTCTCTAAACAAGCGTCATACCTATGTATTTCCTTCTTACCCTTACCTCATACTAAATATACTGCATCAGATGCCCCTTCTAAAAGTTATCTTAGCCCTCAAAAAAGAATGACCATTTTCATACTCCTCAAAACTAAGCCTCTTTTCTTCCATTTTCCGCAAACCAGACTTACCCAAACAGATATGTCTGCGCCATTCATGACCTTAACTACATAATCTTTCTCCATCTCCCACTAACTAAAAAAGAGCCTGACTCACCTTGACAATTCACTCACAGCACTATTGCGTTAAGATTTCTCCTTACTTTAAGTGTACAATTTTTATCTACCCTGTCAGTTATTACATTTAGTAGGTGCTCAATAAATATGCATGGATTAAACTGAATTAATACTTCTGGTGTCTGACAGTTATGGGTAACTTTTGCCCTTGGGGAAATTACTTCTCTGTGCCACAGTTTCCTCATCATCTGCAAAATGGGGATAATAATAGTACCTACATCATAGAGTAGTCCAGATGATTAAATGAGTTCCTACATGTAAAGCACTTAGAACAGTGCTTAGCAGAGTGTAAAAATTATATCTGTTACATACTATTATTATTAAACAAATTCAGGGACCCAATACTTTTAAAATAATATTAAGGTTGTTACTTTGAGGTAATAATCAGAGAAAGTAATGTTCAGGATGTTCACTTTTAGCCATTTTTTTCAGTTCAAATAAATATAATTTACTTTATCCAGCCCAACATTTGTTAAATTCCTAATCAATCATTCCACTCCCCTGGCCCAACATTTACTTAATCAATATTATTTGCAAAGATTAAGCATGGGACAATCCTGCACGTGATGCTCTTATGGCTTGAGAGAAACCTAGAGGAAAATTAACACCATAACCAAAGAGCACCTAGAATCCAAATAAATGGGCAATTTTGTGAAACATGAATCGTAGGTGTTGCAAGGGACTTTAGAGGTCAAGGGAGGTGTATGGGACCAATAGCATGGCACCCCCAACTACTGATGATGTTAATCTCTTAGATAAAAATTACCTAGGGGAAAATAAAAGGGTAGCATCTGTCATCTAAAGAAATGGTACGGGACTTCCCTGGTGGCGCAGTGGTTAAGAATCCGCCTGCCAGTGCAGGGGACACGGGTTCGAGTCCTGGTCTGGGAAGATCCCACATGCCGCAGAGCAACTAAGCCTGTGCACCACAACTACTGAGCCTGTGCTCTAGAGCCCGCAAGCCACAACTACTGAGCCCACATGCCACAACTACTGAAGCCCACGTGCCTAGAGCCCGTGCTCCACAACAAGAGAAGCCACCACAGTGAGAAGCCCGTGCACTGCAACGAAGAGTAGCCCCCGCTCGCCGCAACTAGAGAAAGCCCGCACGCAGCAACGAAGACCCAACATAGCCAAAAATAAATAAATTTATATAAAAAACAGAAATGGTACAGTTCCAGAAATTGTCTGAAATTGCTGGTGAAGAACACTCAATATTCAATCAATATTACCTGCATGATTGGGACTTCCCTGGCAGTCCAGTGGTTAAGACTCCACACTTCCAGTGCAGGGGGTGTGGGTTTGATCCTTGGTCGGGGAACTAAGATCCCACATGCCACGCAGTGCAGCAGAAAATATATACATATAAAACCTGCATGACAATCAAGTATGTTGTACTTTGAAGAAACAATGTGTTTAAAAGAAAAGAGATCTTTTATAAGGTATTTACAAAAATGAAGTTTGGAGAGACATTTGTTAATATTCATTCTTTCTTAAATATTTACTGCAATCTACTATATGCCAATCATGGGCTAAGCATTGGGTTAAAACAAAATAAGACATTAACTCTGCTCTCAAAAAGCTCATAAGTTACCTTTGATGAGACAAACAAGCTGATAATTGTAATATATATAGAGAGAGAGTGCTGATGTATATAGTATAAGAGCTACACTAGAGGTATGCATAGGGCAGTAGTGGGTGTTAGAGAAGAGGAACTAACCCAGACTGGGAAGTAAGAAAAAGCTTCCCAGAGGAGGTTACACCTGTGCTGACTTTGAGAGTGTTAACCTTTCTAGACAGAGAACAATACAAGAAAAGGCACTGAGGCATGAAACTGAAAATGTTGAGAAACAACAAGTACTACAGGCTCTATAAACACCAAGTGTTTGGAACCCAGAGTACAAGAGATAAAGTTATAGAGGGACAAAGGGGTCAGTTCTTGAGAGTCCTTTGGGTAAAGCTAAGGAGTTTGGACTTGATCCAAAAGCAAGGAGTAATATAATCAGGGTTTAAGCAGGGAGTACTAAAATCAGATCTGAATTTTAGTGATCATTATGCTTCTCTGTGAATAAAAATTGGAGGAGACAAGAGTAGAAGCAGGAATCCCAGATAGAGGATTGTTGGCAGTGCTCCAGGTGAGAAATGAAGGTGGCTTGGACTAAATTGGTAGTGGAGATAAAGAGAAATGGACAGATTGGTAATGTATTTTGGATATAGAATCAACAGGACTTGTTTGGAGGATGAATGAGAGGGAAGAGTTAGGGATTGCTCTGAGGCTTTTGGCTTGGAAGACTGAATGGCATTTAATGAGGAGGAGGGTTTTAAATGTGTAGAGTGGGTAGGAGGAGAAATGAGTTCAGTTTAGACAAGTTGAATTCAAGGTACCCACGATGTAACTAGGTAGAACTGTCCGGCAGGCAGTTGGATTTTCTGATTACTGAACACCTACTAAGCGCAAGACACTTGAGAGGTGCAGGTATACAGAGAGAAATGAAACAGTCCCTGCCCTCAAGGAGTTCATAGTTTAGTAGGAAAGTCAAAGAGGCAAACACACAATAACAGTATAGTATAATACATGTTATCACTGAGAAGAGTATAGGGTGCTATGGCAACATGGGCGTGGCTCTCTTTATGAACAAATAGAGCTAATCAAGAAAAAAGAAAGTAAGGATATTCAGGCATAGGCAATAGGCAATACATGAGAACACCAGCAAACATTCAGGGAACTAACATTCAATAGTTAGGCATGTCTGGGGGAGCAAAGGGGGAGCCAAGGGGAGTGAAGCAGGTCAAGTGGGTTATGCCAGAACATGAAGAGTTTAGAAACCTATGTTAAAGAGTATGGGCTCAATGCACATGTGCACACACAGATACATAAAGTAAATATGGCAAAATGATAACAATTGTTGAATCTAGGTGGTGGGTATATAGGTGCTCGCTGTAATATTTTTCAACTTTTCTCTATATTTTAAACTTTTTGTAATGATGAGTTTAGATTGTGAATTTATATTGAAATCAGTGGATCAAACAAATGATATTGTCAGACCTAGGCTTACATAGATCATCTGGATTGTATGAGGGCAAGACAGGAGGCAGAGAGACTGATATGGAGGCTAACACCCTCAGCACTATTCTGGAGGTCTAGACCAGTAGTGGAGATGAAGGTATCAGACTATCATAGCTTGATGACATGAACCATTAAAATCATCCTATGAACTCCCCTTGCTATGAGTCCCTCCTCACCAAGCAACCTTCTTTTCATCATTTAGCTCCTCCTGTAAATATGCCTACAGGGAGGTAATTCTCTGATCAGCAAACACTAGTATCTGTTCCACTGGAAGTTATACTTCTCATTATAAATTAATCAGTTGGCATTCTGGCTTATATACTGGTCTCGTGAATTTGGTTAATTGTGAGTCAGTCCCCAGGAGCCCAGGCTCTGCTTATACTACCAATCAAATTTCAAAGCTTACAAAGCTAAGAACCAGACTGTAGATCATGACTGCATCAGAGTGCTCCTACTTTATGGAGCCTTGTAACTCTCTGGCTTTCCCTAACCATATCCCTCTGTCTCACTGCGATTTCTCTTCAAACTGCAACAGAGCCTTTTGCTACTAAGGATGAGATCTGTTGATCGGAAGCATCAGCATTGTCAGCAAGCTCATGAGAAGTGAAGAATCTCAGGTCCCACCCAGACTTGCTGAATCAGAACCTGCATTTAAACAGGATTCCCAGGTGATTTGTATGCAAATATAAGTTTGAGAAGCCCTGAGTATCCTGAGGGTAGCCAGCACTCAGCCTCTGCTTGAACACTCCCAGTGTCAGAGCTTACTACCTCACAAAGCATCGCATCCTGAGTAGTACTGCGCTTTTCTTATTGGAAGGTTCATGGAAATGCAGTGTGATTTTGCTTCAGTCTTCCCTCTTCCTCCCGCCCAACTCTTCCAACCCCAGGTCCCCAGAGTTTCCATGCTATTCCCAGGCTGTAATATCACCACTCCACCAGGGCCTTTGCTTTGAGCAGTTTCCTGGTACCAGACTTCACCTTATTCCTGACCCTCAAACCAAATTTACCAGTCCTAAATGTATTCCTTCGGGGCCCTGCTGTCCCTAAGGCTAATAACAACTATTGTTCGTTGAGCATTTACTATGTTCTTTACATGCATTATCTCATTAAATTCTCACAACCATCCATTATTATCCCCATTTTCAGAAGAGGAAACTGGCTCAGAGAGAATTAGCAACCCCCTAAGCTCATATAGCTAGTAACAGAATCAGGATTCCAATGCACTTCTGACTCAGTATTAATAGCCGATAATGACTCAGTATCTTCCCTCTAGAGAGTGGTATTTGCATTCTAACATTGCCTTATACCCAAGAAGGAAAGTTCATGTGAAATGTTTCTTGCATGCATTTCAGGCACTGTGACCAGTGACAGAGATATATTCGGGCCAGGAGGCTTTTTGAATTTCTCAAATCGTACCACAAAGGCTAGCCTTGCCAAATATTTATATCAGCAACACTGAACTGAAAGCTGCCCTAAGCAGTGCACTATCTAATGATGAACTGGTAAACAGAGCAGCATCCTGCAGAAGCAACAGCAGGGTAGCACCATGGCCGATTAAGTTTCCGATCATACTGAGTTTCTGCAGCGGTGCAGAGATGGGCCATGGTGTTCAGCCTTTAATATGTCTGCAGGAAATGAGACACCACATCTGGCTTCTTACCATTAAATAAATGGTAAATCACCATCTCAGACAGCTAGTGTCCTGGCATCAAAGCAATGATGTGACCACACAGCTGGACAATATATGTGTAGAGAATGAATGGCAACAAATTTCCACTCGAGGCAGTTGGCCCTTGGATAGCAAGAAGAAGATGATGGTGGTGTGGAGAGAGAGAGCAGCCAAACAAAACAGAACAAAAAGCCCCAAATGTGATACTGCAGCATACTTTCAAATACTATACTGTTACTTGCAAATGCAGGTAAACCTCAGTCAGCTCAAGTGGGTATACAACCATTAGAAAACGGGATTTTTTTAAACAAAGATTTCATGCACTCGAAGAAAAGAGAGAATTTCAGAGAGGGGCTTTACAACAGTAGGTGTGCTATATCTGAAACTAAGAACAGTCTTATACCTGTAACAGAAATAGCTACCATTGAGAACCTGCTAGGGGCCAGATACTTTACACCCATGAGATAAGTATTATATGCTACATCTTACAGAAGAAGCAACGTGCGCTCAGGTTAAGTAACTTGCTGAGGGCACCCATTAGGGAATAACCTAATGATTGGATTAGAATTTGACCCGACATCTTAGTACAAAACTACACTCTTCTCCTTATGCAACATTCCACTCCTTATAACACTACCTTCCAAAGCAGAGGTAGGAAGGAAACATATTTATTGAGAACTTACTATGTGCCAGACACTGTACATGTATTAATTATATCATTTAATTCTTACAACAAGTAATAAAAGCCCATTATTTTCAGATGAGGAAAATGAGGCTCAGAAAGGTGAAGTATGTTGCCAAAGGTCACACAGCTAGTAAGTGGCAGAGTTGGAATTCACATGGGAGTATATCTGACTCCAAATTCTATACCATTTTCACTCTGCTGTACTACCTCTCCACATACGTAGTGAGGATATTATTACAAGGTGGAAAGATTCGGTGTTTTTCAACCAGATATGGTAACACATTTAACCTACTAAGAACCCCTCACCAGGGCGCCCTGATTTCTTGCTGAGCAGCCCTGGAAGTCCTAGATAACAGAGATTATGAAAGTACATTTTGTCAAGTGCTTCATCATCATTTATAAATGTCTACATCTTCAGTTGTACACACTCGCTCCCACGCATGTGTGGAGTGGAATGCCTGAACATGTGTTATGTGTGGAAAGGGTGTTTTCTGTCCACTGATGAAAACAGGTACAGAAAGGAATTGTACTGATAAGGATAATGCAGAAAATTTAAGCTGTGTCAAGTTGATTGCTGTTGAGGGATCAGATTAGCTATCAGTGAGTTTGGGGAGATGATTGAGGGGATCTCAGATTGCTAAAAAGGGATAAGAGTGGGGAAGGGCCCAAGGCATGGGAGGGCAGCAATGGCTCCAGGGGAAAGTTGGGCAGGGGAGGTGCTTGGAGGGAAAGATGGACATGAGTGATTTTTACCCTCGCCTGCAGTATCAGGACAACCTACTTGGGAAATTAATCTGTTCTCATGCAGTCTCCTCTCTCCTTTTTTTTTTAGGTTTCTAGTAAGATGAAGACTTCCAAAGAATTAAATCTGTGTCCACAAGAGATTTATGTATATTAAAAGAAAGAAAAACAATTGCTTGGGGAAAATGGGAAAAAAAAAGTTTTTAATGAATTGTGCCCTACAGATATGGCCACGTATTTGAGGTTTACTTCCAATCCGTTTGTGCTATTCAGTAGACTAGATCCACAGAACTCCCTCATTCCAGTCTCTGTTGTTATTTTTAACTTTTCCATTGACTGGTTATGTGACACCGAGGAAGTTTCTCTTTCTTCTCTCTCAGCTACAAAATAGGGATAATAATAATGAAAAATTGTGCAGATATATTTTGAACCACTTAGTGTTCCTTCAGATTAAAGCCTACCAAATCAGCTAGTGTAGCTAAAATAAATATCTATGATTTTGCCACTGCCTAGGACAAATGACAGAATCGCTGTAGAAGGGAGTGGGCCTCGCAGGCATGGATAAGATCAGTTTACTAAATTAGGGAGGGGTTAAGTTCTTTAAAAATGCACGTGGGCAGTAAGCTTTTTTTTTTTAGCCTACAGACAGAATGGGATTCCTTTCTAATAGGAGCCTAATTTGATAATTCCTAGTAAAGCTGGGGCTTCTGAAAAGCAGTTTAAGAATAAACATAGTGGGCTTCCTTGGTGGTGCAGTGGTTAAGAATCCGTTTGCCAATGCAGGGGACACGGGTTCGAGCCCTGGTCCAGGAAGATCCCACATACCGCAGAGCAGCTAAGCTCCTGCGCCACAACTACTGAGCCTGCGCTCTAGAGCCCATGAGCCACAACTACTGAGCCCACATGCCACAACTACTGAAGTCCGCACGCCTAGAGCCCGTGCTCTGCAACAAGAGAAGCCACAGCAATGAGAAGCCCACGCACTGCAACAAAGAGTAGCCCTCGCTCGCCGCAACTAGAGAAAGCCCACGCGCAGCAACGAAGACCCAACGCAGCCAAAATTAAATAAATAAATTTAATTTAAAAAGAATAAACATAGTTATATTGTAGCACATAATCACAATCACCTACTGAGGCCAAGGTATACTCTTTTTTTTTTTAAGAGTAGAAACTTTATTTTATTATTTTTTTAAATTTTATTTATTTTTTGGCTGTGTTGGGTCTTTGTTGCTGCGCATAGGCTTTCTCTAGTTATGGCGAGCGGGGGCTACTCTTCATTGCGGTGCGTGGGCTTCTCATTGCAGTGGCTTCTCTTGTTGCAGAGCACAGGCTCCAGGCGGGCGGGCCTCAGTAGTTGCAGCATGTGGGCTCAGTAGTTGTGGCTCACGGGCTCTAGAGAGCAGGCTCAGTAGCTGTGGCACACAGGCTTAGTTGCTCTGAGGCATGTGGGATCTTCCCAGACCAGGGATCAAACCTGTGTCCCCTACATTGGCAGGCGGATTCCTAACCACTGTGCCACTCGAGAAGTCCGAAGATTTACTCTTTAGAAGCTAAAGTCAGCCTGAGTGTGGGCAAAGGCAGCCTTTGTATTCCAAGGGGCAAAGTCAAAAATTCACAGCTGCCAACTATATGCATTAGGATTAGTTGCTCCTGGCCAGGGCTCAAAATCGATCAAAAACTTGGAGTAAACAAGTATCTGGCAATAAGTGACCAGGTACTAGCACACAGTTGAGACAACTGAAATTAGCTGGCCTCCCACTCATGATTCACATAGTAATTAAGTTCTGTCACACCAGGATTAGATGTGTCATGGTTATGTTGGTCGCAGGAAACGGGCAAGAGACAAGCAGGCCTTCAACAATAGGGTATTTTATGGGCTTCCCTGGTGGCGCAGTGGTGAAGAATCCGTCTGCCCATGCAGGGGACACGGGTTTGAGCCCCGGTCCGGGAAGATCCCACATGTCGCGGAGCAACTAAGCCCGCGCGCTGCAGCTACTGAGCCTGCGCTCTAGAGCCCACGAGCCACAACTGCTGAAGCCCGCATGCTTAGAGCCCGTGCTCCGGAACAACAGAAGCCACCGCAATGAGAGGCCTGCGCACCACAAGGAAGAGTAGCCCCCGCTCTCCGCAACTAGAGGAAGCCCACACGCAGCAATGAAGACCCAATGCAGCCAAAAATAAAAATAAATAAATTTTAAAAAAACAAAAAGCAAACAAAAAAACCCAAAAGGGTATTTTATGGTTACAAAAATTACTTTGGTTTGACTTCACCACAAATCATGCAGTATAAAGTATGGGAACTTTAATGAGGAAAAACACTAATGGAATCATCAAAAGGAAAGAATGTCCAGATCCATTGAACCACAGCACACTCAGGAATCCATAAAATCACTTCTCCCTTAGCTGCCAAACTTCCAATTAGCGGAGGGTGGGTGTACTCTTTTCTAAGTTGTCTCTATGTAACTTTGTGTGCAAATAGGATCAGTATACTTCAGGTCCTTCCCAGCAAACTAGTTTGGACACAGAAGTCAACAACTGCTTTATATTCTAGATGCTGTCAGCTCTGGAGCCACAGAAAGCCTTTTAGCAGAGGCAATGAAGTGGCTCAGCAATGTTTGCTTTTTGGGGGGGGGAAGAGAGAGGGAGCAGACATTGAAAGCCTGAAGCTCCTGTTTGTTTGAAGAAGAGGTTCGTCAACTTTACCTTCAATAATCCCACCAGTTCATTAAATGTCTTCGTTTTGCTGAGGCGGTTGATGGTTGAGGTATTTAGAGACCCGATGAGAGCATGTGTTTGGGCCTTACAAGGTGTTTAGGGCTCAACACCCTGCTGGTTTTAGGACCTTCTGTTTGTTTGGATTCAAGGCAGGATGAAAACTTTTCAGCACACACATTCCAAGAACCAGGCTGTCTTATATCGGTGCCTTCAGTTATGCCCCTCATAAGGCATTTTCAGCAGAGGTTTTCAAGTTCCGAGACAGATGGAACAGTCAATTGCTTAAGGGTAGTATACTGGAACAAAGTAGATTTATGACGCCTGCTCTTATCCAGCCTTTTTTTTAAACAGAATCTTAGCCCTGTCACTGCAAGTTGTGTTATGTAGCAGTGAACAAGCAAAGAAGAAACAGACTTTCTGGGAAAAAAATGTGCTAGACTATCCCACCTGATAACTGCAGTCAGTATTTGAATTTAGGCAAAAAAATTTTTTTTACTAACCTCGACCCTCTGGGCCGTCTGACATACAAAATGATAAGCAATAAGCATCACTGGGCATACAGGACTTATAATTTTCTCTTTTGGAGTTTCGGTGATTTAAAAGAAAATTCACACATTCTCTAATTTATTCATTAGAATAATAAACATTTTTTAGAGCTTCTAATATCTACAAAGTCTTATGATAGTTGCAACAAGGTCCCTCCATTTAGTATCTTAGTCTACTGGGGGTAAATTGTACCAAGGAAAATTTTGTGAGCCCTCTCTTTGTTTTTGCCTATGTGAATCTAGATTATAAGCAATACAAGCTTTAGTTGAAAGCCTAATCTAATCTCAATTGCCTACTAATGGGGAAGAGAAGTGATATTAATTTTCTCTCAGATTATTGCAAATAGCCTTCTAATTGATTTCCCTGCTTTTAGTCTCTCCCTCACTCCAAGTCATCCTTCATATTACTGCCATTTATACTTTCGAAAACATAGCTATGATTATGTCATTTCTCACTGTATATTGAACAGAATAGAGATTTCTAAGCTTGGATGGCTAGGATCTCAACAATCTAGGTCCATCTGACCACTGTCTCCTTTATACCTCCACTGTGTCTGACATATATGTGTATTATATATAGTATCTTCCATGCTATGCTGCATTTATTTACTTACATATCTCCTCTGTCACAGACTGAGTTCCTTGAGAGGAAGGACCATGTATTTTTCTTCTTTGTAGCCCCTGCTCTTAGCCTGGCACATTAGAGTACATTTGAAAAACAGTAAGTGGACGGCAAGAACTGGAGGGCAGGCTGGTTAGTTTGCTGGCTAGCTGGTATGAATTTTTTTCTACTGTGTTTGTTAAGGTATAATTTACATACAATAAACTTCTATTTTTAGTGTACAGTTCCATAAATTTTGACAAATATTCAATGTGTAGTCATGTAGCCACTACCACAATCAAGATATAGAATAGTTTCATCACCCCCAAAATTCCACACACTATGCCTTTATAGTCAAAGCCCCCCGCCTCCTTAACCCTTGGCAACCCTTCATCTGTTTTCTGTCCCTATGGTTTTGCCTTTTCTAGAATGTCATATAAATGGAATCACTCAGTATGTAGTTTTTTTGTGTCTGACTTCTTTCACTTAGTAAAATGCATTTGAGATTCATCTATGTTATTGCAATGGCAGGGCATTTAAACAAAAGAGTGGTCAGAGAGATGGGTGGTGGGAAGGGGTACAAAGTCCTGTGTGAGTATAGAGGCGGGAATGTTTGCTTTTGACTTAAGAAATTAGGGGAGATTTCATGGAGAAAGCAACGTCTGTCTGAGCAGGGCCTTGAGGGATAGGTGGGATTTTTATAGGTACCAATGGTGAGAGAAGATATTTCATTAAGGGATATAGCAGAAACAAAAGCTCAGAGTCAGGAAAGAGCAGAGGGGATTTAGGCAACATTGTTTCAGTTTGTTGAGAGCACAAGAGGAGGAGTAGCAGGAGATAGGGCAGAAAAGGTAGGTTAGGGTTTTGTTGACCTTGAAAAGGTATTTAGGAATTTGGTCTTGATTTATTAGGCAGTGGATAGTCATTGCAGGTTTTTGATTCAAGCTCTTCTTGGAGGAGAGTAATAGTTCTGCCTGCAGGTAATTCTGTTACCCTGCCTGCGCTGAAGTAGATGGCTCTCTATCTGGGTGAGTATACAACTATGACCCGTAAAACAAGGCCACAAATGATATTTAAATATATCAAAAGCATACCAAGGATATAAACTATCTGCACTACTGGTACTCGCTAGAAAACGTGTTCATGAAATGACAGAATCTAATACTTACCAAAAGCTCTCTTATCTCTTCATTCATTTGTACTCTCTCAATTCTCTCTACAGTCAAGTTATCAAAAAGCCAAGCATTGTTCCTGGATTCTATTTTCCAGATTCTCCACAGAAACACCTTCACTGGGTTAAGTAAGAATTAATGTTATGGTTCTGTCCTAGCAGATAGCCAATAAAAAAATCCTGGTTGAACAGCATTTCTTTCTTTTGTAAAACTTTGTTATCCACTGATATTACTCAAATTCCTATGTGGAAAGAACCCATTCCTATTTGGGATGCTTTTTTTTTCTGGGACAAGGACAGGCAGTTCACCAAAGAGAATAGTATACACATGGTAGATAAGCACCATGAACCTAAACATGTAATAAAATTGCATAACGACTCCCCTGGTGGTGCAGTGGTTAAGAATCCACCTGCTGGGACTTCCCTGGTGGCACAGTGATTAAGAATCCACCTGCCAGGGCTTCCCTGGTGGCGCAGTGGTTGAGAATCTGCCTGCCAATGCAGGGGACACGGGTTCGAGCCCTGGTCTGGGAGGATCCCGCATGGCGCGGAGCAACTAGGCCCGTGAGCCACGACTACTGAGCCTGCGCGTCTGGAGCCTGTGCTCCGCAACAAGAGAGGACGCGATAGTGAGAGGCCCACGCACCGCGATGAAGAGTGGCCCCCGCTTGCCGCAACTAGAGAAAGCCCTCGCACAGAAACGAAGACCCAACACAGTCAAAAATAAATAAATAAATAAATAAATAAAATAAAAACAAAAATGGTTCTTTAAAAAAAAAAAAAAGAATCCACTTGCCAATGCAGGGGACACGGGTCCGATCCCTGGTCCGGGAAGATCCCACATGCCGTGGAGCAACTAAGTCCGTGTGCCACAACTTCTGAGCCTGTGCTCTAGAGCCCGTGTTCCGCAACAAGTGAAGCCACCTCAGTGAGAAGCGCACGCACCGCAACGAAGAGTAGCCCCCGCTCGCCGCAACTAGAGAAAGCCCGCGTGCAGCAACGAAGACCCAACACAGCCAGAAATAAATAAATAAATAAATAAGAATCCACCTGCCAATGCAGGGGACACAGGTTCGAGCCCTGGCCCAGGAAGATCCCACATGCCACAGAGCAACTAAGCCCATACGCCACAACTACTGAGCCTGCACTCTAGAGCCCTCGAGCCACAACTACTGAAGCCCATGCGCCTAGAGCCCGTGCTCCACAACAAGAGAAGCCACTGCAATGAGAAGCCCACGCACCGCAAACAAGAGTAGCCCCCGCTCGCCACAACTAGAGGAAGCCCACGCACAGCAACGAAGACCCAACGCAGCCAAAAATAAAAAATAAGCAAATAAATAAGCAAATAAAAAGGAATACTTCAGCTGCATAAAGACCTTGTATGACCTATCTGTGCATCTCCGAGGACCCCAGCCTAAGAACCCCCTCTTTAGATGGATTCTATTTTATCCATAAATGTCTTATTTTTTGTATTGGATTTAACCAAGGGACTAATTGAAATCCCCTTGAATTACGTAGGCTACAGAAACTAAATTTTTAACCATTTCAATTATTAAATATAATGATGGAAGAAGACAGGGCTGGCACTTGCAAATAGGAAGAATTGTTTCAAGTGCATAAAGTAATTTTGGAAGAGAACATAGATACAGATGAATAGATATTAGGACATATTCAAGAGTCAGGCTTACCTACATAATACCAAAACAATTGTTTAAAAGTGGAACATTCAGTTGCCTTGTTCAACTAGTGTCTTTTATTTATTTTGGTATCATGTAAACATATATGATGTTAACTGTGGCAAAGGGTTATTAAAATAGAAAGGGGGGAAGAGCAAGAGTTTAAATGCTGTGATGGGAAAATAAACAGCTGAGTTGAGTAACATTTTAGATGTGTAGGCAGAAAAAAGGTGGAGAAAAATGTAAGGGAACTGATGTCTTGCAATAAGCAACTTTCTAGTTCATTGCAGTTTGTCAAGTATTTAGGAATAGAGGGCATTCATGCTTAAAGTAGTAGTCATTTACCAAAGCTCTGATGATCTTTCTCTTATTAGAAGAATTATATTCTTAAAATGTAAACAATATTCTTGCCTTCCTGGCTTTCTCCTTCAAATACTGAAATCAAATTTTTTATTTTTTGAGTTGAATTTCATTTTCCACCTAAAGCTAGGTACACACCAGAATTATTATACTGAAGGTGTAGTTTTCTCAGGGTCACTGTTTATTAGTCCCCTAAGAAAGGAGTCAGATCTCAGTTATAGATACTAGTAGATGGGAAGCAGTGATGTAGATAATACAAAAGAGCAGATTATCAAAGACACTTGGAGTTGGCTTTGAAATGCATTTTTCAGCACATTTTCATCTTATGTTTTATGCAGGTGTTCCCTTCAGACCCATAAGAGGTGACTCTGAAGTAGTTTGAGTGATCAAAGAAAGTTAGCCTGAGATTTAAACACTGCCAGTGGACTAGCTGCATGCAGGTAATTAAATTAGTGGCATAACTTAGCATATTTATATTCTGTATATCACCTTACTCCCATAAGCATGTAACCACTAAAGAGGATCTATGAACTCACTGGTTTTATTCATTCTGGGAATTTATTCACATCTTCAAGGTGCTTGGTGTTAAAGTAATCAGATTGATTTTTGTTTTATTTAAATCTATTTGGCTGAACTTGACTGAGTATCTTGGTGTTCTCTTAATTGAAAGAGTTGCCATATGATGTCAGAGACATTGGAAATTTTACTTCAGATGCCAATATAGCATGTTACTGTTTAAATATCCTTGAGACAAATACCAAGGTGTTTAGTCATAAAAATGCTCAACGTGCCCTCTGCTGGGCCTTTCTTTTATAAGATTGGAATTGAAAATGCTGTGTCATCAGGTTGTACAGTGGGTTGAGAAAAGGAATTCCCCTGTAATGATCACATGCAATGAATAAACCCTAAATACAGATTCATGAGTCTTTCTGGCACGGATAAGTCTGGCTCACTTAGCTGGTTTCAAAAGGAAGATTTAAAATGTTATCTAGGGCTTCCCTGGTGGCACAGTGGTTGGGAATCCGCCTGCCAATGCAGGGGACACGGGTTTGAGCCCTGGTCTGGGAAGATCCCACATGCCGCAGAGCAACTAAGCCCGTGCGCCACAACTACTGAGCCCGCTCTCTAGAGTATTCGAGCCACAACTACTGAGCCCATGTGCCACAACTACTGAAGCCCACGCGCCTAGAGGCCATGCTCTGCAACAAGAAAAGCCACCACAATGAGAAGCCCACGCACCACAAGGAAGACCCAACGTAGCCAAAAATAAATAAATAAAATAAAGTAAAATGCTATCTAGACCCAAAGAAGCGAAAACTTTGTTATGCACCTGAGAATTCCCCTGTGTTTTATGAAGCAAGATAATCTTATTGTCAGGTATTCACTGCATAAATATGTAAACTAACTAAATAACTCTATCATTATTATATTTTATGTAATTATTACATTATTATACAAACCAACTAAATCATTCTGCCACAAGAGGATATCTGTGAAGAGGTGGATTTTAATTCAAGATTTTTGCAGGGTTTGCAAAGATGCATTTCTACCTACCTCCTGCCCTGCCCCTATCCCAAAGGTTTTGTCTGAGACCAAATCCTATGAATCAGCAGGTGTTCCTATAAATTAAGAGGGTGTTTTGCTTATGGAGAAGAATGGGGATTTAGGTTCAGTGTTTTCTTCAGCAAAAATTATTTTTATATTTTTGTTGGATCAAAATATTTTCTTAACATCCTCTATGGCAGCGGTCCCCAACCTTTTTGGCACGATGGACCGGTTTCATGGAAGACAATTTTTCCATGGACCGGACAGGGGTGGGTGCTTCAGGCGTTAATGCGAGCAATGGGGAGGGATGGGGAACAGCAGATGAAGCTTCCCTCTCTCTCCCGCCTCTCGCTTCCTGCTGTGCGGCCCGGTTCCTAACAATACATGGACCATCCAGCAAGTATCTTCCCCACAACTTCCTTACAGTCAAATGGGGGTGTACACAGTTCGGCTGTATAAATTGTACACATAGCCACATTTTACTTGACCACATGTTCCTGCTTATAGCTTCAGAAGAAGCAAATCATGAAACTAGACAAAATCTAGAGACTATTGTTTGTACTCTTCCCAGTGCCAACTGACGCTCAAAAAATAGAACTGGCCAGAATATAGCTGGCTATTTTCTTTATGAATTTCTCCCTAAGGCGCCAAGATCAGCTTTCATATCCCTGGGAGTCAAAAAGGTTTTCATTTTTATCAAACTGAAAATTCTTCTGGACTCATTTAAGTCAATGCCTTCAATGAAATTACTGTTCTCTGAGTTTTATGCAATTGCTTACACCATTAACAAAATAAAATAACAACAGGTGCAAAAGTAATGATTGGAGCACTAGAGATTTGTCTTGTGGTATATATTAGTCTTCCCTGCTTTCCTTTTTGTTATGAATGTTAGTGGTATGTCAAAGACAAGGGTGAAACTGACTCAAGGACAGGAAAACAAACATATTAAAGGAATTTAGATTATCTATTTTTCCATATTTCAGTAGAACATGGTACTTTACTGTTTAGCCTTTCAGAAATCAGAATACTACGATCTATGCAGTAATTAAATTTATCTGAAGGTAAATTTAGGACAATAGGGGTTTTGTTCGTTTTTTTGTTTTTGCCCTTTTGTTTGGCTGAAGGCAAAGAAGCCTTGAATTACCCTTCTACTCTGAGTAATATTTTCTTTCTCTAAAGTGCAAATAGGGTATGTGATATGAGAAGATATTTTAAAAATATATACTATCTCCAAGATCTTACTGTAAGGAAATGGAAATATTCCCATACGAAGTTATAGCATAAAAAATGTCCCAAATAAATGTCAGAAAAAACCCCCACAAAACACCACAACTGCATGTTTTTAAAATGTAATTACAGGTTAAGAGCACAGGTCCATTAAATGGAAGCCTAAAGGACCAGATTTGTAAGGTATTACTGCTTGAAGGAGACACATCTTGTATTTACCACTTTACTAACATTTTAAGTGTTCACAGAGTGAGGATTAATGGGCTGTGGACATCAATTTTTTTCAGAGACGTATTAATAGGACATCCAATAGTTTAAACAATTTTCACAAATGAACAATGTGGATATTCTTTTAGATTTAACTTTTTTCATTGCCAGAAGTACAGTCCAAGCATGCAGAATAAAGAAAATAGAACTTTACTTTCATTATGAAATTATTTTGCAAGTAGAGTAAAACTTTACTAAATCAGACTTGCTTGAAGCTGGCAAGCTCTATAATTGGAATTATAGAATATAGTAATATTTCATTATTTTGGAGAAGGGCTAGGACTTATTCTATGATGAAAGGAAGTTTATGGTGTATATTAGTTCTGCACTGGGAACAGTTACCTTGTACAAGAAAACCAATTTTTCTAGTGCCTTAGAAAGCATCATTTACATAAAAGCAATTAGACTATTAATTAGTCATTTTCATTGTTCTTTGAAGCAGTTTCTATATTTCATTAGCTTTGATTACATTACTGTATATGTCTGAAAAATATTCTTTCAAATGCCCTTCCAGAATTCAGTGATCTCCTGTCACACAAGCCTTCCTCTTAAAATTTTAACAAAATGCAAAATGCAGCTTTATTATTTTCAAGTAATACAATAACACAAATGAATTGGTACTAAAATCATGCCAAAGAGAAGCACTGCTGGAGATCCTTTAATGAACAGGCAAAGATTGTTTGCAGGAAAATAGTTGCTTTTATGTACTGCATAATAAGAGTTTCTATTCTCTGAAGGCAGTTAATCATCTCCCCACTTGTCTAAATGCCAACCTTACATTTTTAACTTAGATTAAACACTGGTGAGAATTAATGAGGTTTTTCTTACACTCTACCCAAATTCACATAGTATGATGCAGATCACTACATCTACAATAACTTATATAAAGAAGTGAAAGAGTGATTTTAATTCCACGATATTGTGCAGTGAAACAAGACCTGAACTGGAATCTGGATCCTTCACTCTATGACCCCGTGTGGGTGTAAGCACTCTGTGTAGGTGTATGAATCGCTGGTGGTAATCTAGGCAGTTCCTATTGCCGGACCTTTACATAGAAGCAGCCTAACAAAGAAGTCATGTCCCCGACTGCCAGCTGAAGGTGACACGCCAACTAGCTTCAGGGAGAGGCGATGGAGATAAAAAGAACATGTTAATAGCCAGCAAGGCTGTCATTAAGTTGAGGAACCCCAACATTTCTGGTGTTACCACACTCCGTTGGCTGTAGACAGAATTGTGAAGTAGGTATTATTTGTTTGGGAGAGCATATACTTCCCTTTTCAGCCACATTCATTCATTCATTCATTAGCGAGGGCCTAGTGTTAGTCAGTCACTGAGCTAAGTGTTATGTATACTGAGATGAACGAAACAAGATCCCTGGATCTCCAACAGTCTAGTACTGCTTCCAGGTCACACTTCATCCTATCTGCAATTTTGCACTCAAGTCACTATCAATGAATTAATCCTTGCTATGGTATCAGTTGTTAAGGTTAAGATATCACCATTCCCAGGACCATATGTCTTTCAAACAGGGACTCAAAGACCTTATAGCTTTTAAAACCCAAAGGAATGCTGCTTCACTGATGGACAAAATTTCAGAGAATATGTCATAGGGAGGAAGATATTGCCAGACCAAACACAGCACATCACAAAGGTGATTGGCTCCCAATTCCTTCTCCAAGACACAAAAAGTGAAGTTATTCTCAAAAAGCAAAGGGAATGCCCCCTCCCCATCAACAGAATAAAAAAAGATTTTAGTGGTAAGGAACATTGAAATTCAAAATCTACCACTAGTAAGAAAGCCAAAAAGTCAATACCACTGACCGAGAATTGAATGGAATGATATAAAGTAAATAGAAGACAACTTCACTTAGTTGTCTAATGTCCTATATTGTTCAAGAGGGCACAACAAGGAACAATGTATGAAAGTTAGAGAGAGGCACATTTTTGGTGTGGTTTGAAAGATAACTTTCTAAAAACTTAAGCTCTCCAGCAATGAACTGAATGGCCTTGTGAGATGAGTTCTCCATCACTGAAAGTGCTCAAGCAGTAAATGAATGGCTACCAGACAGGGTTTTAGTTGAAGGGACTCCTGAAGTACATGGAAGATTTATATTCTTTTATGTTTAGTCTATGAATCTATTGCTCTGTGTTTTTTTTTTTTGCTCTATGTTAATTGGGAATCCAGGAAAGACAAAAATGAATACATAAGAATACATAAAAATGGGCAAAAAAGCAAATTAACATGACCTAAACTATGTTTATTAGTGTCGAATAGGTACCAAGTAACGAGAGATCAGGGTAAATTGTTAGTCAAGAAAGGCTTCTAACAGGACATAAACTTTGCCCAAGATGTTAAAGTGAGAAAAAATTGAATAGGCAAAGAGAGGTAATAAATCAAGAAGTGGAATTACTTCGTCATCCTCATCCTACTACTACCATTTTCTGAGTGTCTGCAACAGAATAAGCACCATGCTAAGTGTTTTCTTTACATGTGTTATCTTATTCAATCCTCACAACCACTCTATAAGGTAGTACTATAGTATTCCCATTTTACAGATGAGATGATTAAGATGAGAAGACTGGAATTCAGAGAAGTTAAATAACCTATTCAAGATCACACAGCTAGTAAACAAATAGTAGATATGGTATTCAAATCCAGATCTGTCTCCCTACAAAGCCCATGCCCTAAATCACTACGACATGCCACTGCTTCTCATAGAATGCCTGTTGTATTCTTGAAGGCTGAGAGAGAACTATGAAATGTAAAACTTGGGAAGACAGGACAAATAGTTGGCCCTCAGCAAATATTTGTTGAATGAATAAGTAAATCCTTGATCTTTAGATGAAAAAAAACCCCCACATTTTTATGTCTTCTTCTATTCCCATGTTAGAAAACCCAGTTGTCAGCCAGAGCTTGCTCTCCCTAGGAGCTTACCTCTTAGTCACTGCAGAGCTATCCCTAGGCCCAGGCTATGGGTATGTAAACAAGAACAAATAGCACCCAAGGGTTTTATGCCCTATTGTTTAACCTCACCCCTGTATCCCAGGTGAGGGAGATGTCATTTGATAATATGCATCAGGTTAGAGCCCTAGTATTTCTCTTTAGGCCTTCTTTAAGCTTTCCTTGTTCAGCCAAAGGGCTACAGTTTTCAGGGGAGAAAGGATGTGTTCTTTGTGAAATGGTCAGAGAAACCACACATCTTCCTTCAGCTGAAATACAACTTACCCCTCTCTCCATCTGACTTCTGTTCCAAGAATTCTCCTCAAAGCCCTTTGGTAAATACGGCCTTTTTGCATATCCTGGCTTTTTTACAAGACTAATTTTCGAAGAACATTTGCCTGTATGGTCGGAATGGTACTAAACTTCTCAGAATTAACCACTGTGGCCTCCAACTGCAGCTGACTTTACCATACACAAGTTACTGAGCATTTAGATGCTGGTTATATCCTGTATGAGGTTAATAAAAATAATCAGTGGAAAAATTAATTTGACAAATGGTTATTTGGTCCATGTAGGCATTTTTTAGAGGTAAAATTATGTCAGACCTCCTATGTGACTGATTCTACACTCCTCCTCCTCAGCCTCCGTCACTGAATTGACTGCTTGAGGAGAAGAACTCAATTTACATTTCCATTTAAAAGCTAAAAATATACACAAGTAAACGTAGATTGGATTTAATTCAATTCTGGAATGGGGGGCATACAGACATTTAATCATTGCAATTTTGAAATCCTAAGGCCTTGACTAGGTTTCTACCAGTTTTTACTAAAAGCATCAGTCATAACAAACAGATCATTTCCCAGAACGTTTGATTTATTAAAATGGCCCCAAAGAATTTTGTCATGAGCTCATTCTTTATAAGGATTTCATATTTTCATGAAATATCCTCCAGATACCTATGTAACACTTAACTCAAGCCCCAACTTGCACCTGACTTAAGACTTTAAAGAAGTTCCATTTGGAACCTTAAGTATGGTTAGTTTTACTTTTGGGTCATTCAGCACCTATTACCTTCAGTGTACTCCGCCTCCCTGCCCAAACATTAACATGCCCCTCTTTCACTCTTGTAATCTACAGCCACAGCTCTAGGACCCCACTTATCTAAATTCTTTCATATTTTCATCTCTACCCTATTCAGCTCTGCCCTTCTCAACTCCTTCAAGAGTGCCTGCTCTCTTGTGAATAATTCTCTTATGTTTTATATAGACTGCAAGCCTTCTACACTGGTAACCCAAGTCCTCTATTTGTCTGAGACACTTTTACCTTCACACTAATGCTTCCTGCTCTCACATTCATGTCATCCTTAGTTATTGCCCCAAATGGAAGCTAATATGTTTAATCTTCATTTTTGTGCTCCCCTCTCTGTACTGTTGATTACTTTCTTCTTCCACTGCTCTTTCCCCCGAGTTTCTACTGTGTCTTCTAGATCTCTGGTTACATGACACATGCCTAACTGGTAAATTTCCCTCATTTCCTCTTCACTGAGGGTTACACTAAAGCTTATGATATTTCCTTATGGTCCCTGACCCATCTTACCCCTGAGGACACCACTTCTCCTTCAGTTACTTTTAGTAGAGGCAGCTCATCCTTCTGTATCCTACATACTTCAGGGCTATAAGGGGTCTCCTCACTCCCAAGTGGTTGTCGCCAGACTACTTTTCCCCCACCGTCATGAGTAAAACCCGTTTTTTTGGAGACTCATGGCAGTCAAGAGACTCATGGCACTTGGTTTTACCACCTTCTATTCCTTCCCTCCCTGTTTTTGGTCATGGACCAGACTCCCAGTCATTCCACCACATATATGAAGACTCTGTCATTTGGATCACAGGCATTCTCTCCACCCTAAGTTCTTCCATCATCCAACACTCTGACCTCATTGTGACTCAACTTCAGGGACCTTTGTCTCTATTCCAGTGTAGTCACCCCACTGCCATGACCAGACTCTGGACATTATTATCATCCTGATCTGCTCAACTTCTGAAATCGTAACAGAAATACTCCACTTTCTGATTGCCTACTCTGTAGCTCTCCCTTTTATACTCCCACTACTGATCTTTCAGTTCTCTGTTATAATCATCTATAACTTTAACATCCACGTTGATGACCTTCCCAACACTATGACCTCATAATTTCTTAACCTCTTCAGCTCCAATAATCTTAACACTTCTATTAATAGTGCTTTTTATATTCTGCCTTCTACTAGTTGTATAAATATCGGTTCTCCCTACTACATTTTCCTTCTTGAGGGCAATGATCGTGTTTTGGTACCATTTTTGTATGGTGCCTTGCATAGTATATGCTCACCAGAAAGGTATTATAGTATTGTGTACTGATTAAAAACACGGATTCTGGAGTCAGGGTATAGAGGTATAAAGTTCAAACCCTAGTTTTGCAATCTACTAGCTGTGTGACCATGAGGGGAAGTTAACCAACGTTTCTATGCCTCAGTTTCCATATATATATAAAATGGGGATACTAACACTTTGTACCTCATGGATTGTTGAAGTGATTAATTACACTTAGAAGAATGTGCAGCACACAGCTAATAGAATATTTATTGTTAACAATTGCCTTCATAAAGAGCAAAGAAAAACATATTTTAATAGGAATTAGGTGCAATGCTGAAAGAAAAGAAAGAGCTCCAGATATTAGGAATAATGATACGGAGACAGTCATTTAAAATAGAAATTGAAAGCAAGTAAATTATTAAGCAAATTTTCATTTCCTTCTATTTGTACTTTCCACCGAGGAGGTGCCAATGTATTGATTATTGCTAGAGACTAATTTATTTAACCACGTGGTATCACTATCATTGCATGATAAAGAAGATCACATAGGACTTCCTTGGTGGCCCAGTGGTTAAGAATCTGGTTAAGACCACACACTATAAAACTCTTAGAGGAAAACAAAGGAAAAACACTCTTTGACATAGACCACAGCAAGATCTTTTTTGACCCACCTCCTAGAGTAATGGAAATAAAAACAAAAATAAACAAATGGGACTTAATTAAACTTAAAAGCTTTTGCACCACAATGGAAACCATAAACAAGACGAAAGACAACCCTCAGAATGGGAGAAAATATTTGCAAATGAAACAACGGACAAAGGATTAATCTCCAAAATATACAAACAGCTCATGGAGCTCAATATCAAAAGACAAACAGTCCAATTAAAAAAATGGGCGGAAGACCTAAATAGACATTTCACCAAGGAAGACATACAGATGGCTAAGAGGCACATGAAAGATGCCCAACATCACTAATTATCACAGAAATGCAAATCAAAACTACAATGAGGTATCACCTCATGCCGGTTGGAATGGCCATTATGAAAAAATCTAGAAACAATAAATGCTGGAAAGGGTGTGGTGAAAAGGGAACCCTCCTGCACTGTTGGTGGGAATGTAAACTGATACAGTCACTATGGAAAACAGTATGGAGGTTCCTTAAGAAACTAAAAATAGAACTAACATACGACCCAGCAATCCCACTACTGGGCATATACCCTGAGAAAACCATAATTCAAAAAGAGTCATGTACCACAATGTTCATTGCAGCACTATTTACAATAGCCAGGACATGGAACCAACATAAATGTCCATTGACAGATGAATGGATAAAGAAGATGTGGCACATATATACAATGGAATATTACTCAGCCATAAAAAGAAACGAAATTGAGTTATTTGTAGTGAGGTGGATGGACCTAGAGTCTGTCATACAGAGTGAAGTAAGTCAGAAGGAGAAAACAAATACCATATGCTAACACATATATACGGAACCTAAAAAAAATGGTACTGATGAACCTAGTTGCAGGGCAGGAATAAAGACACAGACATAGAGAATAGACTTGAGGACAAGGGGTGGGGGAAGTGGGGGAAGGGTAAGCTGGGACGAAGTGAGAGAGTGTCATGGACATATATACACTACCAAATGTAAAATAGATAGCTAGTGGGAAGCAGCCGCATAGCACAGGGAGATCAGCTCGGTGCTTTGCGATGACCTAGAGGGGTGGGATAGGGAGGATGGGAGGGAGGCTCAAGAGAGAGGGGATATGGGGACATATGCATGTATATGGCTGATTCACTTTGGTGTACAACAGAAACTAACACAGTATTGTAAAGCAATTATACTCCAATAAAGATCTATTAAAAAAAAAAAAAGAATCTGCCTGCCAATGCAGGGGACACTGGTTTGAGCCCTGGTCCAGGAAGATCTCACATGCCACAGAGCCACTAAGCCCGTGCACCACAACTACTGAGCCTGCGCTCTAGAGCCCATGCTGTGCAACAAGAGAAGCCACCGCAATGAGAGGCTCGCGCACTGCAATGAAGAGTGGCCCCGCTCATTGCAACTAGAGAAAGCCCACGCATAGCAACAAAGACCCAACGCAGCCATAAATAAATAAATAAATAAATAAATAAATAAGTAATTTTTTAAAAAGATCACATGATAATATATATTATTATAAATTTAGATACAAATATGATATACATCTAAAAATCTAAAACGTTAGGTGGAGTAGGTTATTGCTTATATGATGTGATAAGGGATGCTTTGAAATACGATTTCCCCCAATTTATTGTTCCACAGTTCTTTCAAAGGTCCTGAAATTATCATCAGTTAGAAATTGGGTTTGTTTGTCTAAGTCATGTTGTTTCCAAGTACAACAAATAAAGTTTCCCCTGGGATACTTTAACAAAGTAGCTCCTGCATATCTAACAATTACCTAAATGTGTAGGACGTAAGACTTACGAGTTTAGATGGAAACAGATATAATTTATTTACATGAAGTCCTTGCTGTCTAGGGAAGGTAAGCTTGAGTGATGGAAGAGGGGTAGCTGGGGTAAGAGAACTTAGGAACCAAGGATTGTTGAAAATAGAGGGAGAGGGTACTTAAGAGGAACTATTCTATTTTATGCAATCCTATCCAGGCATTTCTCTGTCTGTATTTACACACACACACACACATCCGTGTGCACATTCTTTCCAAGTAATTATCAATAATTTGGGGGGCAATCAATGTCCTGGCAGCAAATCATAATATAATAAATAAAAGATTAAAAGTTTAGAAGAAAGAGGACAAGAGGTAAGTAGAGAATATATATCAATGAACAAAAAGGCCATGTTTAGACTTACAAAATATTCCTTGGTTTTTTAAATTTATTTATTTATTTATTTTTGGCTGTGTTAGGTCCTCGTTGCTGTGTGAGGGCTTTCTCCAGTTGCGGTGAGCGGGGGCCACTCTTCATCGCGGTGCGCGGGCCTCTCACTTGTTGCGGCCTCTCCCGTTGCGGAGCACAGGCTCCAGACGCGCAGGCTCAGTAGTTGTGGCACACGGGCTTATTTGCTCCGCGGCATGTGGGATCTTCCCAGACCAGGACACGAACCCGTGTCCCCTGCACTGGCAGGCAGACTCTTAACCACTGCGCCACCAGGGAAGCCACCCTATTCCTTGGTTTTAAAAAAGTATCCCTAGATTTTAAAATGGAGAAAAGGGAGTTAATGTACTTTAAAGAGCTCATAGTGAATTTACTCATTTTGTATTTTTCTGGAAACCAGCATCCGGAGGTACTGTATCTTTGACTCCCTTATAAAAATATAAATTCTTATGCAGTTATGTATGTCTGTGCCTAGATGGCGGGATGTGGGGGCGGGGAGAGACAGACAGACAGACAGACAGACAGACGGACACTTGGGAATTTATTTGAGAGTATGAGAGAGAGGTACTAAAATCTTGTTATTGTAAGCTAGGTTACAGTAAGGGTTATGATGTTTTCAGGGTTTTGTGAATTCCAAGCATAGCCAAGGTATTTTCCAGACCTAACATATTATATACTTGTTGGCACATCTCACGATCATACTAGTTTTAAAATAACTGTATCACTCTTTAACTTGTGGTGCAAAATATTGACTGCCAAATATTTTGCTTTTAAACCTGACAGGTTTTTCTATTTTATATCTGTCCCTACATTTATTATTCTTTACTATTCACTGTGGCACTTCATCTTGTTTTAATAAACAGTTTTTCTAGTTTGTCAAGATAATTTTAAATTTTGTTTGTGTCTTACAATTTGACACTCAACTTGGAGTCATATGTATAAGCAACAAAAATGTTTTCAATCCTTTTATCAAGGGCACCAATAAAATGATATCTAAAAAAAAGAAAGAAAAACAAAACTGTCCCTTTTACCTATTGTTTCTTTTTTCTTTTTTTAACATCTTTATTGGAGTATAATTGCTTTACAATGGTGTGTTAGTTTCAGCTTGTTTCTGTATATCACTTTATTATTTCCCCTTAGCTGACAGTAAACTATTGGATTTCCCCTTTGGATCATATCCTACAATAGTGACTATAGCTGTATCTTATATCTATCTACACATATACATACATAAGTATATGTATATACATATGTATTTATATTATAGCTTGCCAGTAAGAATAACACGATTCAAAAGCCTTACTGAAATCCTGAAACTTGATAAGGAGTATCTCCCAGGAACTTCTATCAAACAACACATTTAATGGTGGAACAGTGGGAGCATTTTGGTAGTAAAGTCAGGAACACGTCAAAAGTGTATATATTATCACTATTAGAACCCTAGACAATAGAATAAGACCGCTGGAAAGAATGAATAGGTACAATTAATATAAAATATGAGGTAAAGCTTTGTAGAGAAAATGGTCATTTATCCTGAAAATTCAAGAGCCAACTATTAAAATGAAATAGGAGTTCAACAAGGCGGTCACATGCAAGAGCAACATCAATAGTGATGCAAGGTCAAGATCATTAACTTCCTTAGGTATCAGCAATAATTATGTTCATTGAAGTATTGTCTGTAAAAGAGCAGAGTTGAAAACAACCCAAATGTCCATTAGTAGGGGAGTGGTTGAATAAGTTATGAGTGTGTTCACACTATGAAATATTATGCAGTAGTTAAAAATGGATTAGATCTAAATATAAATTTATTAATATGGAAATAACTCCAATTCCTACTATTGAGTGACAAAAGCAGGCTACAGATAACTTCATTAATGTGAAAAATAAAACACAGGTTGACTTTGTAGTTTCTATAGGTATACATATGTAAAAATTAATAGAAAAAGCCTGAAAGGTTACCTACTGAATGAATAACAATAGTTATCTCTTGGGAGAAGCCTGAGATTGGCGGCAATAGTCAAGGGGGACTTTATATCTTGTGTTGTTTTTTTTTTTTTTTTTTTTTATTTATTTATTTTTGGCTGTGTTGGGTCTTCGTTTCTGTGCGAGGGCTTTCTCTAGTTGCGGCGAGCGGGGTCCACTCTTCATCGCGGTGCGCGGGCCTTTCACTGTCGCGGCCTCTCTTGTTGCGGAGCACAGGCTCCAGACGCGCAAGCTCAGTAGTTGTGGCTCACGGGCCCAGTTGCTCTGCGGCATGTGGGATCTTCCCAGACAAGGGCTCGAACCCGTGTCCCCTGCATTGGCAGGCAGACTCTTAACCACTGCGCCACCAGGGAAGCCCTCTTGTGTTGTTTTTTAAAGGAGAAAGTATTACTTGTATAGGTAAAAATAAAAACAATTTTAAAGTACAATAGTTTGCCAAATTCACCTAATCAACTTCACTTAAACTTGTCTATCTTTTCATATATAAAAGGGAATTGCTTTCAAGTTTCTTAAACTTTCATTCATTTAACAACTAGTGAAGACTATGCACTATACAGTGGATGACATGGTCTCTGCCCTCCTGGAACCTACAATCAAGTGGGAAAGACAGAAAGACAGATAATAAGCAAATGAGAAAATCATTACACATTATAAGAAAATCATTACAATAATCATCTTATTATTATAAGAAAATAAGCAAATAAAATCATTACACATTATAAGAGATTTCAGCAGAAATGAGCACCAGGTTTTGATTGGAATTAATGCAGTAGGGGGAGAGTTCTTCAAAGAAGAGACATTTAAACTGGGATTCGGAGAACCACCTTACATGTGGTAGTGATGATGGTGATGGGGAGAAAAACAAGCACAAAGGGCCTCACAGAAAAAGCTTCGTGGGTTGGAGAAAATATCTGAAGGTCAGAGTGGTTAGGCATTGGTAGGGCAGGGGTGGCACTGTTAGGTTGGAAAGGTAGGCAGAGGCCAGATGATGCAAGTCCTTTTCGGCATGGCAAAGTTTAGATTTTATTTGAAGAACAATGAAAAGTCACTGGGGGGTTTTGAGAAGAAGAGCAATGTGATCTGACCTCGATTTTTAGAGGATGGCTCCAGCTGCCATGTCGAGAAAGTAGTGACATGGTTATATTTTTGGAGGAAGCATTATGTGAAAACATGAAAGAGAAATGACTTCGGTAGAGGGAACAGCAAGTGCAAAAGCTAGCTCTTTTGGTTTAGAAACAGAAAGAAGACCAGAGTGGCTGAGGCATAGTCATGTGGGAGAGAGGGTTGTGGAATCAGGTCTCATCACACAGGGCTTTGTAGGACATGGCATGAAGCCTGGATTTTATTCTAATTGGGACTGAATTCCATTTTCCACGAGATCACTCTGGCTGCTGGGTGGAAGACAAGACTCTGTAGAGGGACGAGAATAAGAGGGAGACCCGCTGGGAGGTTACTGCAATAGTCCAGGTGAGACAGGATATTGGCCTGGGCTTGGATGGATGCAGCAGAGGTGGGAAAAGGGATGGATTTCAGAAATGCTTGGAGATTGAATCAACAGGACTTGATCTTTAATGAGGTGTGGGAGTGTGAAGAAGAGGGCAGTTTCAAGTATTTTCAAGCTCAAGGCAGGGAAGGGTTTAGTGGGATTGAGGGACTGAAAGGAGCCCAGTGTGGCTGGAGCTCAGTGTAGGGGGCAGGAGGCATGCAGGGAGGTGAGAGGAGATGAGGTCAGAGTGGTGGGCATGAGCCAGTTGATTCATGGCTGGGTGAGGACATGGAAAGGAGTCTGAATGTACTCGAAGTGCAGTGGGAAGCTACTGAAGGGTTTTAAACAAGGTGTGGTTTGGGGCTTCCCTGGTGGCGCAGTGGTTGAGAATCTGCCTGCCAATGCAGGGGACACGGGTTCGAGCCCTGGTCTGGGAAGATCCCACATGCCACGGAGCAACTAGGCCCGTGAGCCACAACTACTGAGCCTGCGCGTCTAGAGCTTGTGCTCCGCAACAAGAGAGGCCGCGATAGTGAGAGGCCCGCGCACCGCGATGAGGAGTGGCCGCCGCTCGCCGCAACTGGAGAAAGCCCTCGCACAGAAACGAAGACCCAACACAGCCATAAATAAATAAATTAATTAATTAATTTTAAAAAAAAAAGAAAGAATACTTTAAAAAAAAAAAAAAAACAAGGTGTGGTTTGGTTTTATTCTAAAAAGCCACTTTGGCTTCAGTGTGGGTAGTGGGCTTAGAGGGGGACAAGAGAAGCAGGGAGATGAGTTAGGAAGTTATTGCAGAGGTCTGAGGATGAAGTCTTGGAGATGGTGCTGGGCAGATCTGAGATTCATTTGAAGTGGAACTGATTAGTTTTCTTGAATTAAACTCATGTATATATTGGAGTCTAAGCCTTATTGAAGTTTTTATTATCTTCTCACTTCATTTATATATTATGTTTTTATTTCCCTTCTCAGTTCTAGAAAAATTTTTTTCTAAAACATGTGAGTTTGCTACTCTGATTAAACCCTTCCTTTCCATGTACTTAATTGCTGGGGAATTGGTGAGTTTGGGGGATTCTGAAATGCTGCAGACCTCACCCTGTAATATACTTCACTGAACACAGTCGTAATGATAAAAACGTTAAGAAACATTTTATTCCTCTTAGATTACTGATTTTGCTGAAATAAACTACAGTACATTAAAATCTAATCCTTTCTTAGGGCAATTAACCTATTAATAGCATATTTAACTTTCAAAACCTGTTCTGTCAGCAAGCAAGTACTTAACATAGTCTGAATTTTCTGCTTTAATAACTGAGAAGTCCTGCCTTTTCTTGCACATCTGGGACAACTGGATGGATGGACGACTCTGGAGCATTTGGAAAGGGTTGTTAAGAAGGTACATAATTACTTAAGGATACCATAAGCATATCTTTCTATTTCCAACTGCATCAAAATGCAAATCAAAACACACTGCAAACTGGGAAACTTAGAATTAAAGGTTTACCTCCAAGTACTAGGTTAGACACCATTCCTCCTCGGTGGGAGCACTTCTTAGACTGAAGTTGTCCCCTTCAGAAAAGGGATACTGCTACTAGGGGGGCTGTGAATGGATTGGGCCCAGGAGTAAAGACATTCTGTATCCACATCATGAAACCATGAGAAGCAAGGAGTGCAGAAGCATCCCTTAGGCTTGCTGAGGACCTTGAAGGCAGGCTATAGGGGATGGGGAAGCACTGATACATAAAATGGGAGGAGATAATGTATTTGCACAGCAGTAAAGACATAGGCATAGTATACTGTTGCTGAGAAAGAGGCAAGCAGCCCTTGACATCTGGGACCTGGCCTGGCACTACCAATCAGGCTTTGGTGTTTTCTTGTTGAACATAAATAATTTCACAGAGCATCAACAGTAGAGGAGGTCATTCTGTGCCATGATAGATCAAGACAAAAACAAGACCATTCCGTAATCATGTCTGAACCCAGTCAAAATATGAACAGCATCCAAGTCACAAAAATGACCAAACATCTCCCATTCTGGCTAACATGAGTGACTGTTGCTTCTTTACTAATTATAGCTGTAGCTTCAGGTTAGGCTTCCCCACTTACAAATAAGGTTTATTTAGAAATCCAATCACAGAATTACCCCCTACTTTCTGACAGTATCCAAATCCAGAACAAAGCCAGCTAGAGTGACCTACTCAGCCTGGTTTTCCCAGGAATTTCCTGGTTTTAGCACTGAAAGTCCCAAGTTTCAGGAAATCCCTGTCTCAGGCAAACTGGGCTGGCTGGTCAATGGCATGCTTCCTTAAACCCTCCCCCAAATCATCTGAAGCAAGCCCAAATCCTATAAATCCTTTCTTAAGCCCTCTTATTGAGATACCCCATTGTTTCCCGTGGTGTGCATTCTCCCTTTGCTGCAGTAAGTAATAAACCCAACTTTTTCAACTACAGGTCTGCTCCTAGGAGCCTTTGGTTGGAGGGCATCGGCAACATTAAGACATAAAGAGGCACAGCATTGTGGAAAGGCTAGGAAGGCCTAGCATGGAAAATGCGACGGAAGGAATGAAGAGATAGCAGCAACCAAGGAAGTGAAGGGGGTCCACATCCCTGAAGGGGGCTAGAGTGTGGTTTTCTGAAAAGGTGGTTTTTAGGGGTGATAAAAGATAAGGTGACAGAACACTCAGAGATTGGTTCAAGATGGTGGAGTAGAAGAACATGCGCTCACTCCCTCTTGCGAGAGCACCGGAATCACAACTAACTGCTGAACAATCATCGACAGGAAGACACTGGAACTCACCAAAAAAGATACCCCACAGCCAAAGACAAAGGAGAAGCCACAGTGAGATGGTAGGAGGGGCGCAATCACAATAAAATCAAGTCCCATAACTGCTGGGTGGGTGACTCACAAACTGGAGTTATACCACAGAAGTCCACCCACTGGAGTGAAGGTCCTGAGCCCCATGTCAGGCTTCCGAACCTGGGGGTCTGGCAACGGGAGGAGGAATTCCTAGAGAATCAGACTTTGAAGGCTAGCGGTATTTGACTGCAAGACTTTTTGACAGGACTGGGGGAAACAGAGACTCCACTCTTGGAGGGCACACACAAAGTAGTGTGCGCATCGGGACCCAGGGGAAGGAGCAGTGACCCCATAGGAGACTGAACCAAACCTACCTACAAGTGTTGGAGGGTCTCCTGCAGAGGATGGGGGTGGCTGTGGCTCACTCTGGGGACAAGGACACTGGCAGCAAAAGTTCTGGGAAGTACCCCCTTGGCATGAGCCCTCCCAGAGTCCACAATTAGCCCCACCAAAGAGCCAGGTAGGCTCCAGTGCTGGGTCGCCTCAGGCCAAACAACCAACAGGGAGGGAACCCAGCCCCACCCATCAGCAGACAAGAGGATTAAAGTTTTGCTGAGCTCTGCCCACCAGAGCAACAGTCAGCTCTACCCACCACCAGTCCCTCCCATCAGGAAGCTTGCACAAGCCTCTTAGATAGCCTCATCCACCAGAGGGCAGATAGCAGAAGCAAGAAGAACTACAGTTCTGCAGCCTGTGGAAGGAAAACCACATTCACACAAAGAGAGACAAAATGAAAAGGCAGAGGACTTTGTACCAGATGAAGGAACAAGATAAACCGCAGAGAAACAACTAAATGAAGTGGAGATAGGCAACCTTCCAGAAAAAGAATTCAGAATAATGATAGTGAAGATGATCCAGGACCTCGGAAAAAGAATGGAGGCAAAGATCGAGAATATGCAAGAAATGTTTAATAAAGACCTACAAGAATTAAAGAACAAACACCTAGAAGAATTAAGAACAAACAAACAGAGATGAACAATACAATAACTGAAATGAAAACTACACTAGAAGGAATCAATAGCAGAATAACTGAGGCAGAAGAACGGATAAGTGACCTGGAAGACAGAATGGTGGAATTCACTGCTGTGGAACAGACTAAAGAAAAAAGAATGAAAAGAAATGAAGACAGCCTAAGAGACCTCTGGGACAACATTAAACTCAACAACATTTGCATTATAGAAGGAGAAGAGAGAGAGAAAGGACCTGAGAAAACATTTGAAGAGATTATAGACGAAAACTTCCCTAACATGGGAAAGGAAATAGCCACCCAAGTCCAGGAAGCACAGAGAGTCCCAGGCAGGATAAACCCAAGGAGAAACACGCCGAGACACATAGTAATCAAACTGACAAAAATTAAAGACAAAGAAAAATTACTGAAAGCAACAAGGGAAAAACGACAAATAACATACAAGGGAACTCCCATAAGGTTAACAGCTGATTTCTCAGCAGAAACTCTACAAGCCAGAAAGGAGTGGCATTTTATATTTAAAGTGATGAAAGGGAAGAACCTACAACAAAGATTACTCTACCCGGCAAGGATCTCATTCAGATTCGACGGAGAAATCCAAAGGTTTATGGACAAGCAAAAGCTAAGGGAATTCAGCATCCGCAAACCAGCTCTACAATAAATGCTAAAGGAACTTCTCTAAGTGGGAAACACTATAGAAGAAAAGGACCTACAAAAACAAACCCATAACAATTAAGAAAATGGTCATAGGAACATACATATCGATAATTACCTTGAACGTGAATGGATTAAATGCTCCAACCAAAAGACACAGGCTCACTGAATGGATACCAAAACAAGACCCATATATATGCTGTCTACAAGAGACCCACTTCAGACCTAGGGACACATACAGACTGAAAGTGAGGGGATGGAAAAAGATATTCCATGCAAACGGAAATGAAAAGAAAGCTGGAGTAGCAATTCTCATATCAGACAAAATTGACTTTAAAATAAAGACTATTATAAGAGACAAAGACGGACACTACATAATGATCAAGGGATCAATCCAAGAAGAAGATATAACAATTGTAAATATTTATGCACCCAACATAGGAGCACCTCAATACATAAGGCAAATGTTAACAGCCATAAAAGGGGAAATCGACAGTGACACAATAGGGGACTTTAACACCCCACTTTCACCAATGGACAGATCATCCAGACAGAAAATTAATAAGGAAAAACAAGCTTTAGATGACACAACAGACCAGATAGATTTAATTAATATTTATAGGATATTCCACCCGAAAACAGCAGATTACACTTTCTTCTCAAGTGCACACAGAATATTCTCCAGGATAGATCACATCTTGGGTCACAAATCAAGCCTCAGTAAATTTAAGAAAACTGAAATCATATCAAGCATCTTTTCCGACCACAACGCTATGAGATTAGAAATCAATTAGAGGGAAAAAAACGTAAAAAACACAAACACATGGAGGGTAAACAATACGTTAATAAATAAACAAGAGATCACTGAAGAAATCAAAGAGGAAATCAAAAAATACCTAGAGACAAATTACAATGAAAACATGATGATCCAAAACCTATGGGATGCAGGAAAAGCAGTTCTAAGAGGGAAGTTAATAGCAACACAATCCTACCTCAAGAAACAAGAAAAATCTCAAGTAAATAATCTAACCTTACACCTAAAGGAACTAGAGAAAGAAGAACAAACAAAACCCCAAGTTAGTAGAAGGAAAGAAATCATAAAGATCAGAGAAGAAATAAATGAAATAGAAACAAAGAAAACAATAGCAAAGATCAATAAAACTAAAGCTGGTTCTTTGAGAAGATAAACAAAATTGATAAACCTTTAGCCAGACTCATCAAGAAAAAGAGGGAGAGGACTCAAATCAATAAAATTAGAAATGAAAAAGGAGAAGTTACAATGGACACTGCAGAAATACAAAGCATCCTAAGAGACTACTACAAGCAACTCTATGCCAATAAAATGGACAACCTGGAAGAAATGGACAAAGTCTTAGAAAGGTATAACCTTCCAAGACTGAACCAGGAAGAAACAGAAAATATGAACAGACCAATCACAAGTAATGAAATTGAAACTGTGACTAAAAATCTTCCAACAAACAAAAGTCCAGGACCAGATGGCTTCACAGGGGAATTCTATCAAACATTTAGAGAAGAGCTAACACCCACCCTTCTCAAACTCTTCCGAAAAATTGCAGAGGAAGGAACACTCCCAAACTCATTCTATGAGGCCACCATCACCCTGATACCAAAACCAAACAAAGATACTACAAAAAAAGAAAATTACAAACCAATATCACTGATGAACATAGATGCAAAAATCCTCAACAAAATACTAGCAAACAGAATCCAACAGCACATCAAAAGGATCATACACCATGATCAAGTGGGATTTATCCCAGGGATGCAAGGATTCTTCAATATATGCAAATCAATCAATGTGATACACTATATTAACAACTTGAAGAATAAAACCATATGATCATTTTAATAGATGCAGAAAAAGCTTTTGACCAAATTCAACACCCATTTATGATAAAAACTCTCCAGAAAGTGGGCATAGAGGGAACCTACCTCAACATAATAAAGACCATATACAACAAACCCACAGCAAACATCATTCTCAGTGGTGAAAAACTGAAAGCATTTCCTCTAAGATCAGGAACAAGACAAGGATGTCTACTCTCGCCACTATAATTCAACATAGTTTTGGAAGTCCTAGCCATGGCAATCAAAGAAGAAAAAGAAATAAAAGGAATACAAATTGGAAAAGAAGAAGTAAAACTGTCACTGTTTGCAGATGACATGATACTATATATAGAGAATCCTAAAGATGCCACCAGAAAATTACTAGAGCTAATCAATGAACTTGGTAAAGTTGCAGGATACAAAATTAATGCACAGAAATCTCTTGCATTCCTCCTATACACTAACAACGAAAGACCAGAAAGAGAAATTAAGGAAACAATCCCATTCACCATTGCAACAAAAAGAATAAAATACCTAGGAATAAACCTACCTAAGGAGGTAAAAGACCTGTACTCAGAAAACTATAAGACACTGATGAAATAAATCAAAGATGTCACAGACGGATGGAGAGATATACCATGTTCTTGGATTGGAAGAATCAATATTGTGAAAATGACTATACTACCCAGAGCAATCTACACATTCAATGCAATCCCTATCAAAGTACCACCGGCATTTTTTACAGAACTAGAACAAAAAGTCTTAAAATTTGTATGGAAACGCAAAAGACCCCCAATAGCCAAAGCAGTCTTGAGGGAAAAATATGGAGCTGGAGGAATCAGACTCTCTGACTTCACACTATACTACAAAGCTACAGTAATCAAGACAAATTGGTACTGGCACAAAAACAGAAATGTAGATCAGTGGAACAGGATAGAAAGCCCAGAGATAAACCCACACACCTAGGGTCAACTAATCTATGACAAAGGAGGCAAGGATATACAATGGAGAAAAGACAGCCTCTTCAATAAGTGGTGCTGGGAAAACTGGACAGCTACATGTAAAAGAATGAAATTAGAACACTCCTTAACACCATACACAAAAATAAACTCAAAATGGATTAGAGACCTAAATGTAAGACCGGACATCTTAAAACTCTTAGAAGAAAACATAGGAAGAACACTCTTTGACATAAATCACAGCAAGATCTTTTTTGATACACCTCCTAGAGTAATGGAAATAAAAACAAAAATAAACAAATGGGACCTAATGAAACTTCAAAGGTTTTGCAAAGCAAAGGAAACTACAAACAAGACAAAAGGACAACCCTCAGAATGTGAGAAAATATTTGCAAGCGAATCAATGGACAAAGGATTAATCTCCAAAATATATAAACAGCTCAGGCAGCTCAATATTAAAAAAACAAACAACCCAATCCAAAAATGGGCAGAAGACCTAAATAGACATTTCTCCAAAGAAGACATACAGTTGGCCAAGAAGCACATGAAAAGCTGCTCAACATCACTAATTATTAGAGAACTGCAAATCAAAACTACAATGAGGTATCACCTCACACCAGTTAGAATGGGCATCATCAGAAAATCTACAAACAACAAATGCTGGAGAGGGTGTGGAGAAACAGGAACACTCTTGCACTGTTGGTGGGAATGTAAATTGACACAGCCACTATGGAGAACAGTATGGAGGTTCCTTAAAAAACTAAAAATAGGGCTTCCCTGGTGGCGCAGTGGTTGGGAAAACGCCTGCCAATGCAGGGGACACGGGTTCGAGCCCTGGTCTGGGAAGATCCCGCGTGCCGCGGAGTGACTGGGCCCGTGAGCCACAATGCTGAGCCTGCGCGTCTGGAGCCTGTGCTCGGCAGCGGGGGAGGCCGCGATGGTGAGAGGCCCGCGCACTGCAATGAGGAGTGGTCCCCACTTGCCGCAACTGGAGAAAGCCCTCACACAGAAACAGACCCAACGCAGCCATAAATAAATTAATTAATTAATTAAAAAAAAAAAACTAAAAATAGAATTACCATATGACCCAGCAATCCCACTACTGGGCATATACCCAGAGAAAGCCATAATTCAAAGAGTCATGTACCACAATGTTCATTGCAGCTCTATTTACAATAGCCAGGTCATGGAAGCAACCTAAATGCCCACTGACAGACGAATGGATAAAGAAGGTGTGGTACATATATACAATGGAATATTACTCAGCCATAAAAAGGAACGAAATTGGGTCATTTGTAGAGACGTGGATGGATCTAGAGACTGTCATACAGAGTGAAGTAAGTCAGGAAGAGAAAAACAAATACCGTATATTAACGCATGTATGTGGAACCTAGAAAAATGGTACAGATGAACCAGTTTGCAGGGCAGAAGTTGAGACACCGATGTAGAGAACTAACGTATGGACACCAAGGGGGGAAAGTGGCAGGGGGTGGTGGTGGTGGGATGAATTGGGAGATTGGGATTGACATATATACACTAATATGTATAAAATAGATAACTAATAATAAAGATAATGTGATAGAAGGTAAAGCCTTGAGCTTTTGTAGGAGGAGGAGGATGAGTTGTTGCCCTACCCTCTGTGCCTAAACAAAACCCTAATGAAAAACAGCAAAAACAAACACAATTTTGGCTTATGTTATAAAATAATGACTCAATCTTTAATGGTCTAGGGGCTGATCATAGAGTTTTCGTATCCACACTCCCTTCCCTATGTTTGTCAACTGCATCATATAATAGTTTTTATATAAGAGAAATTTCTAGGAAGGAAGAACTCCAATGACACACTAGTTGACAGGTTTTATAATGGCAAAACACTAAACTTACAATTTTAATTCTTTGGGGTTGAAATCATTCAATGTTAAAGATCAACATTCATTAAATAAAGACCCTAAAACAGTGCCTGACATATATTAAATGGCAATATATATTAACTATTACAATTACTATGATTATGCTATCTTTTCAAATTTGCTTATTTTAAAACAGGGGCAATGCCGTAGTTTTTTTTAATTAATTAATTTATTTATCCATTTTTGGCTGTGTTGGGTCTTCGTTTCTGTGCGAGGGCTTTCTCCAGTTGCGGTGAGCGGGGGCCACTCTTCATCACGGTGCGGGGTCCTCTCACTGTCGCGGCCTCTCCCGTTGTGGAGCACAGGCTCCAGACGTGCAGGCTCAGTAGTTGTGGCTCACGGGCCTAGTTGCTCCGTGGCATGTGGGATCTTCCCAGACCAGGGCTCAAACCCCTGTCCCCTGCATTGGCAGGCAGACTCCCAACCACTGCGCCACCAGGGAAGCCCCAATGCAGTAGTTTTAAAAAATGTTTTGATCACATATCCTTGATTATATTGGAAGTATATATTCAATGATAAATGTAACTGCTTTGTTTCTTAAATTCTGCTCAGAGACATATACTCAAATGACTGTGCATGCCTTTTGGAGAGATTTACTGTTTTGGTCAGTCTTTTAAATTCAGTGGCTGGGCACCTACTTTCCAGTAGTTGCCCCTTACTGCATGATGCAAAGCAAGTTTGGAAAACTTGACTACTATTTAGTTTGATACTGTTTATACTTTTAAAAAAGCAGAAGATTTATAAAACAGAAACAGACTCACAGACATAGAAAACAAACTTATGTTTACCAAAGGAGAAAGGTGGGGAGGAATAATAAATCAGGAATTTTGGGGTAACATATACACACTACTATATATAACACAAACAACAAGGACCTATTGTATAGCACAGGGAACTATACTCAATATTTTATAATAACCTATATGGGAAAATAATCTGAAAAAGAACATATATATATATATATATATAACTGAATCACTTTGCTGTACACCTGAGACTAACACAACATTGTAAATCAACTATACTTCAATTAAAAAAAAAAGAAAATTATCCTAAAGAAAGCAGGGGAGCGAACAGCAGAATGTGGCTATGCATGTAAAAGGAAACCTAGAATACTCAGAATCTCTAAGTTGAAACATAGAGCAAGTAGGTTCCTTAGAAAAGGTTTAATTTCTAATTTTCAACAGAAAGCCATCTCATTTTATTTCTACAAAAATAAAAGTCACTCGTAAAATTATAGGAACATGCAGAGAATGTTTATGAAGTGCTCTTAACTTTAAAAGAAAGAAATGTGAATGCCTGGGTTCTCAAAATGTCCAGGATACGTTACAAAAGGTAGCAAGTAGAGTTTTGTACATTTACAATAATTTTGTACCGCTAAAGACCATGTTACCTAGTTTTTGATACCCAGAGAAACAAGAAGCTTGTTTTTCAAAGATTAGTACTAAATTGCCATATTGTAGGTACACAGCCTGGATGTTCCACTCTACTACTCTTAACACAAATTTGTTTTTTTCTTACAGTTCTGAAATCTGGTTGATTTAATTTACATTAATCTTCTCAGAGGCCAAACTTGGTGGTGAGAATACCAACTATCCTGGTATTGTGTTCGACCAGATCTTACCCTGTTTGAAATTACCATTTTTCTCCTTTGGCCAAGTCTGGGGTCAAAAAAACCTTTACCCACCTACAGTATAGAAAACTTGTTTCAGAAGTCTACTTCTTCACTGGTTTAAAAGCATTTATTTGGAAAGTGGCATTTTTTACAAAATAAAAACAGTAATTCTAAGAAGTAAATTCCTTCACAAAATTAATAAATTAGATAATTATATTTACTTAAGAAGTCATAAGTAAACATTTTTAAGGGAAATCTTTACTTTTGGTGTGAATTACAGAGGTATCCAATTTCAGCCTTACCGTTTTCAATGTATAATGTTTCTTATAGAGTAGTTTTATATATATTAGTCCCACAGACATTAAAATCTCACATGCATACAGCAGAGTCGAATTCTCATTTCTGTAAACATTTTGCACACTTACAATATGCTATTGTTTAATCATAATAATGAATCAGTTTTGCAGTTACTGCACACTTGAATACATACAACCCTGAATCAAACTGAAAAGTACAAATTAAGAATGAAATTAAAATATTTATGTTTTCTTGAATGTTTACAGGTAAATGCACATTTATTAAAAAGCAATTATGTAATACACACTGAGAAAACTAGTAGAGCTAAGAACATCATGAAAGAAAACGGGAACCACTTCATGAATTGCTTTTGACCTTGGAACAAATTAATTGCCAATATTAAGTAATAGTAAAGTAATTCAGAGTAGTGCCAGGCAAGAAAATTTAAAATACACTTGTTTTACAACCTCATTGCCAGACCCTAGAGTCACTGTAGATGGAAATACCATGTTAAGATAAACAAAGACATTAACCCTCTTTGGGAATCAGTTCTTACTTACCGAAATTTGCCATCTGTATCGTCTGGTTGCCAGTCTCTGGAACATTGTAAATCACAACAGCATCAGCATTTCTTCTGCCTGCTGCTTGAATTTTTTCTGAAAATGTACAATTACCTCTTTCTATCAGTGCAATCCAGGGCGTCTTAGTATTAGTAAACTCAGTGTTGTAGTCACAAGCTTGGTAGTTACTGTTCTTAGGGATGCCCACCACCCCCATAGCATTAGCCACCGGTGAGGCTAATCCGTAAACACCACATTCACATGTCTCTGTTGAAGTGTAGTTGCTGGTGTCATTGTAATAAGCCACAGTCACATAGGCATTCATTGAAAAAGGCGCTGTGATTTTAAATAAAAAGGTAAAAATTACCAGCAGCTGAGAACAACTGGACTTATTCTCCTGGTTCATTGCTCATTCATTTGAGCATAAAATTTAAGATGTCTGCTGATATTTCCAACTATCAGTCACCATTTGTCCACTCAGGTCCCCACTAAGCAGAAGTTTGAAATTTCAGCTGCAAGTAGGTAACTGATCTCACCTCTAGCAATGTAAGCTCTGAATACATCAGCTCTATTTCACTTTACTTAGCTACATTCCGTTTTGCCTGCCCCTCCTCCAACTGTACACACATGTAACCCTTAACCAGGCTACCTTAGCAATAAATAACACCATCAACTTTATCCTACATGTCAACTTATCAGGATTGGATGACTTCCTTCACTGACATTTTTTTCTTCTTACTGTTCCAGCTAATGAACTTTCATAAACATGGAGTGGATTGGAATGAGGAACTGGACTCTTGGGATTACCATGTGACAAAACGAAAGTCACCCCTCTCAGATCATCTGAAACACCAGACTGGTTTTCCAAGTCCTGCTGAAATAATGCTATCAACCAGTTCAGCCGGAAGTAAGTTAAGAGCCATCATTTGAATTGCTACGGCATTGGTAGAATTGATTTCACAGCCTTTTTTTCTCTTATTTCTTTGTGGAATTTTTCTTAACAGGCTCCCCAAGGAACATCTTCTGCTACCTTAGTTTATTCATTGAAAAGGAAACATATTCCAGTCGCTAGAGATCCTTTCAAGTACAAGGCCTTGCCCATGGTGGGCACTCAAATATCTGTTGATGCATTCCATTAATTTTTATGTCCCATGTGTTATACTCTAACAAAAGACTGTTCAAGGTTTATCTTTTTTTTTAACATCTTTATTGGAGTATAATTGCTTTACAATGGTGTGTTAGTTTCTGTTTTATAACAAAGTGAATCAGTTACACATATACATATGTCCCCATATCTCTTCCCTCTTGTGTCTCCCTCCCTCCCACCCTCCCTATCCCACCCCTCTAGGTGGTCACAAAGCACCGAGCTGATCTCCCTGTGCTATGCAGCTGCTTCCCACTAGCTATCTATTTTAGGTTTGGTAGTGTATATATGTCCATGCCACTCTCTCACTTTGTCACAGCTTACCCTTCCCCCTCCCCATATCCTCAAGCCCATTCTCTAGTAGGTTTGTGTCTTTATTCCCATCTTGCCCCTAGGTTCTTCATGACCTTTTTTTTTTTTTCTTAGATTCCATATATATGTGTTAGCATACGGTATTTGTTCTTCTCTTTCTGACTTACTTCACTCCATATGACAGACTCTAGGTCCATCCACCTCACTACAAATAACTCAATTTTGTTTCTTTTTATGGCTGAGTAATATTCCATTGTATATACGTGCCACATCTTCTTTATCCATTCCTCTGTCGATGGACACTTAGGCTGCTTCCATGTCCTGGCTACTGTAAATAGAGCTGCAATGAACATTGTGGTACATGACTCTTTTTGAATTATGGTTCTCTCAGGGTATATGCCCAGTAGTGGGATTGCTGGGTCGTATGGTAGTTCTATTTGTAGTTTTTTAAGGAACCTCCATACTGTTCTCCATAGTGGCTGTATCAATTTACATTCCCACCAACAGTGCAAGAGTGTTCCCTTTTCTCCACACCCTCTCCATCATTTATTGTTTCTAGATTTTTTGATGATGGTCATTCTGACTGGTGTGAGATGATATCTCATTGTAGTTTTGATTTGCATTTCTCTAATGATTAATGATGTTGAGCAGCTCTGTTTTTAATCAGGAGTACACTGGATACTAGCAGCACTTGGGCATACATTGCTATGGGCTCAGCTGGTCTGGGTAAATCCGCTGGGAAAGGGAGATTGCAGTGTGGGCCAAGGGCTAGTGAAGGAGTAGATGAATGGACAACAAGACAAACAGAGATATCAGGAGTCTGACTGGGCCAAGAGTCAGCAAACTACACAAATAGGCAACAGGCTGTCAGAGAAGCAGATAGACACCAGGTCAAAAGGAAGGCAGACACAATGGTAGCCTGAAGTCCAAGGAAAATAGTCTGAAATAAGGAATACCACTAGAGTTAAGGGGACAGGACAACAGAAAATAGGAAACATTGTTGAAGGACATGATCAATAAAGCTATTTCCCCACCACCACTTCTTGTCCGTTCTTGGGCATCTGAGGTATTAGCGTTGGAGTGAACCCTGAAAGTGGGAACCAACAGTTAACAGCAGAGGAGAGTTCACGGAATCTGCAGTAGAACCTGATGGATAAATCCCAGCAGATGCACAATAGAAATATGAACCTTTTTATCCTGTTACAGCTGCTGATTACTCATATCTCCCTCACAGTACCTGGTATTAGTAACAACTTACACACAGTAATCACTTAATAATTATTCATGAAAAGTTTAAAGGTCTTGTGTATTAGCTTATGGTCTATTTCAGAGTAAACGCAAATAGTTTATTATTTTGCTATTAGCACTATCGCCGACGTTTAAACTCATAATAAAGACTGTATTCACTAGATAAAGAAAACTATCAAACCGAAAACAGAAGTGTTTGTTATTGTCAAAATGATTAGTCTGCTAATTGCTAATAGACATCTGTGATAAATTCAACATCAGCATTCAACAGGCAATTCATTAGTAAAGTTGTAGAAATTTGAGTTAACCTTCTCTACCAGTTATTAAATTGCTTCTAAAGGAACACCATTATATGCTTTTAAAATGACAACTTTACGTAACACTTTGTGGCAGCGCTGGTGAACTTTGCTAAACTATTTTAAATTGCTCTGAAGGTCGAAGTGCATGACTTTGTATGGTAACCAGCATTATATACCTTGTATGTAAGTGCTTTTATGTTTCCTTGTATGGCTTTCAGAGAGTCATAACTTACAAAGATAATTTTAGATTGTTTTAAAAATTTTACAGTTAAGTAAAATTAGTCCTAGAACGATAAATACCCATCAGTGCAATTTTCCAGTTAAGTCTTAAGGTCATTTGCTGGGGGGGATGAGTGGTCTAGTACTTATTCAGTGTTTTTAAAATTTTGTCTGTGGAATACCTACATTAGACTCACTTGGAAGTTTATTGAAAGTGAAGATTCCTGGGTCCTACTACCAGTCAGCCTGAATCAAAATTGGAGGAATATATATAGGAATTCACATTTTAAATAGCTCTCCAGGTAATTCTTACACACTTTACAATTTAAGAACTTTAGATCGTACAAGTTGTACATGATGAATAGTACGGGATCTAGTTGTAGTTTTTTGTTTGTTTGTTTGTTTGTTTATTTTTGGCTGCATTGGGTCTTCATTGCTGCGCACGGGCTTTCTCTAGTTGAGGTGAGCGGGGGCTACTCTTCATGGCAATGTGCGAGCTTCTCATTGCGGTAGCTTCTCTTGTTGCGGAGCGTGGGCTCTAGGCACTTGGGCTTCAGTAGTTGTGGCGCATGGGCTCAGTAGTTGTGGCTCACGGGCTCTAGAGCGCAGGCTCAGTAGTTGTGGCACACGGGCTTAGTTGCTCTGCGGCATGTGGGATCTTCCTGGACCAGGGCTTGAACCCGTGTCCCCTGCAATTGGCAGGCGGGTTCTTAACCACTGCACCACCAGGGAAGTCCTAGTTGTAGTTTTGACAGATTAGCTGCTGTCATTTTATTTCAACCTCATCGTGCTTCAACTTCCAATCTATAAAGGTCTGATGTTTTATTTGTACTTTAGGTGGTTCTCTGAACATTTCTGAAGTTATCTTAAAAACCAAAAGGTTGTGCAAGTGCTGACACTGCAACAACTAGTGTTATATCCTCAGGAAAATAATAACCTCTCCTGGACTTTTTCTTCTTTTACACAATGAAAGAGGTTGGGTTAAAATTTATCTATCAAGTCTTTTCCGGATCTGCCATGCTAGAACTCTATGAAAATGAAAGTTGTTTCAAAGCTATCAATTTTTAATTTTTCCTTATCAGAACAATTGAAGAGGAAGCTGCATCAAGAGCAGATGAAACTATAGCACCTAGATAGGAGGTAAGTTCAAAGTACTGGGTGAAGCTTGATCTCTAATAAAACTAACAAGTGCTTGAAACAGGACTATATACCAGTGGTTTTCAAACTTGTCTGCACATTAGAATCATCTGGGGGAGATGTTGACTCTCTTGACGCCCAGGCTACACTCCAATCAGAAACCTGGGGTGGGGGTGGCACGTAGGCATAGTAATTTTTAAAAATTAATTAATTAATTAATTTATTTATTTATTTTTGGCTGCGTTGGGTCTTCGTTGCTGCGCGTGGACTTTCTTTTTTTAGTTGCGGTGAGTGGAGTCTACTCTTCATTGCCGTGCGCGGGCCTCTCATTGCGGTGGCCTCTCTCGTCGCGGAGCACCGTCTCTAGGCGTGCGGGCTCTAGAGCGCAGGCTCAGTAGTTGTGGCGCACAGGCCTAGCTGCTCTGCAGCATGTGGGATCTTCCTGAACTAGGGCTCGAACTCGTGTCCCCTGCATTGGCAGGCGGATTCCTAACCACTGCACCACCAGGGAAGCCCAGGCATAGTAATTTTTAAAACTCCCCAGGTGATACCAATATGAAGCCAAGTTTGAGAACCACTGCTATGTTTCAAACATTTAATACTACTGGACTTTTTCAACTACTTGTACCTTAATAAATATTAAGTATCTTAGCAAAGGTACACAATATTAATTAAGGCATAGAGAAGTGAATCACTCATCTCTTAAGCAAGGAACATTTCAATTTTTTCCATATGATTGAATAACAGCTATGGCAAACCTACCATTTAAAGATGAGGAGGACTTCCCTGGTGGCGCAGTGGTTAAGAATCTGCCTGCCAATGTAGGGGACACGAGTTTGAGCCCTGGTCCGGGAAGATCCCATGTGCCATGGGGCAGCTAAACCCGGGCACCACAACCACTGAGCCTGCGCTCTAGAGCCCGCGAGCCGCAACTACTGAGCCTGTGTGCCACAACTACTGAAGCCTGTGTGCCTAGAGCCCGTGCTCCGCAACAAGAGAAGCCACCGCAATAAGAAGCCCGCGCGCCGCAACGAAGAGTAGCCCCTGCTCGCCTCAACTAGAGAAAGCCCGCACGTGCAGCAACAAAGACCCAACGCAGCCAAAAATAAATAAATAAATAAATTTATTAAAAATAAATAAAAAATAAAGATGAGGAAGTACAGGGCTGTGTTTCTAATAGAATACAGGTACCCCTTGATTATTCATAGCAAACTTCCAATTCTGCCTTGGGTGACTATGACTTGGTGTATGTTCAAAAGAAATTAATTTTAATATTAGCCCAAGCCAAATAAAAGAAATAGTCACAAGGCCATATCCAGCTACAAAGGAAGCAAGGAAAAGTATTCTTTATTCTAGGTAGCCATGTGCTTAGCTAAAAATGGAGAGAACTACTACTATAGGATAGGTATTAGGGTACAGCTAGCAGTCTCTGCTAACCTTCTTATAATCCATTCTCCTTCCAGGAGACAGTGACCACTCTAAAACATGAATCGAATCAAGGCATATCACTGGCCACAAACCACTTAATGGCTTCCTAGTGCTCTGAAGATACATACTAAAATCCTTACCATGGACTATAAGGCTCTGTGTAATTTGCAAGAGCCTTTGTCTGTCTGTTTGTCTCGTCTTGTATCCTACTTTCTGCACTCCAGCCATATCAGTTCTCATTCAAGTTCTCAAGCACACCTTGTGCTGCAAGGCCTTTTCACCTCAAGTTCACTTCCTCAGGAAAAACTTTCCCAATGCCCCCCCGCCAGCTTCCTTTGTGAAATTTATCTTATTTATTTGTGCAATTATTTGAATGTCTTTCTCCTCCACAACACTGTAAGCTTTATGACAGTAGGGGCCATGTCTGTTTTTGCTTGTATTGTATTGTGTTCCTAGTGCCAACCCAGTGCTTGCCATAGAGTGGGCATTCAAATACCTTGGATATATGCTGCAATAACTGGGCTCATTATTTTATGAGCCCCAGGATTTAGAGAAGTTTATCTCACAGTAATCTACTAGCTGAAAATTTATTATTATTCAAACGTTTCACTTTGTGCTCAAATTAGAGTTTAAAGAAACAGACATTGGAGTTATAAGCCCAACCTTAAAATTTTTTTTTTATTTTTTTATTTTTATTTTATTTTTTTAAAGGATTTTCTTATTTATTTATTTATTTATTTATTTATTTATTTATTTTTGGCTGTGTTGGGTCTTCGGTTCGTGCGAGGGCTTTCTCCAGTTGCGGCAAGCGGGGGCCACTCCTCATCGCGGTGCGGGGACCGCTCTTCATCGCGGTGCGCGGGCCTTTCTCTATCGCGGCCCCTCCCGTCGCGGGGCACAGGCTCCAGACGCGCAGGCTCAGCAATTGTGGCTCACGGGCCCAGCTGCTCCGCGGCATGTGGGATCTTCCCAGACCAGGGCTCGAACCCGTGTCCCCTGCATTAGCAGGCAGCCTCTCAACCACTGCGCCACCAGGGAAGCCCCCAACCTTAAAATTTAACTGTCTTGACAATTTTACACTAAATCATTTAGTCTTTTTCTGTTTCAGTTTCCTATCTACAAAACAGATATTAAAAACCTTGTTAGGGGCAACTCCTAGATCTTAAGCGACTAGAAGTCACGTGCAATAATCTCAGAATAGCATCAGAAGTACTCAAATTTAAAACAAAAGGTTACTTGATTTTCAATGAAAATGTGCATATGATTAAAAACAGCTAAAATATTTCAGATTTCTGTTTTGAAAAAAATACATATATGTATCAATCACTGAAAAGGCAACAAATTAGGAAGAACATCAGCAATAAAAATAACTGGGATTTAAATATTTCAATTTTTTTTGTTATAATGAGCTGCTATAATTGATAATGGTCTAATCATAACTTTAAAATGTTCTTCACAGAAAACCACATTTTCATGACACACATGATAATAACACAAAGACATTTTCACTGTTCTAATAACTATATTAACATACCAAAAGAATCATACAACTGGATGGGACCATTATTTTGCAAATTTTACAAATAAGAAAACTAAGGCCAAGCAGTTTAAGTGGCTTTCCTTAAAGTTCCACAGGGATTTAGGGACAGACCTGTGGCTAGCTTTAAATCTGTTTTTTCAAAATCTACTTTTTATTTCTTTAGTATAAAGGAAAGCAAAAACTTAGGGCTAGAAGTGGTATCAACATAACAGTGTAAGAATGAGGGATAATATTTAGTGGGTGGTGTGACCTAGACCAAGTTTTTATCTAATGTTTCCATTTTGGAGATGTGACACTAATGTAACATGACTTGACTCAAATATAATCTCAAATAACTGAAATCTTCAGATAATCCCCAAATCTAGTTTTACGTATTCATTTTAACCCTTTTCCCTAAAATTTCCTTACTAAAAACAACTGAAATAACAACTGAAATAAGCTGTACTAAGTAATACATATTTCACCTCCCATCAATTTACCTGCAAATTCATGGGTAGCAATGCTTAAAAAAAAAAAGGAACTGTACCTGAAAAGGTAACTAGTAAAATAGCAACCAGCTCAATTATAAACCATATAAATGACTTCAGAATAATAGAATTGGTTATAATCTATAGTCCATGTTGGCAGAAGGTATCTAGCTAAAAACATCAAATATTATTAGTGTCACCAAATAAGGGTTTCAAATTTTTTAAAAGTCCTTGTCTTAATATGAATAAAATTAATGCAGGATAATTCCAACAAAGAAATAAAAGTGGTAGGATAAACATGTACTCAGATTCTTCTTTTAATAGTTTATCAAAGGATTTCAATGTGTAGATCTCATGTACCATCTAAAATTAGAAACTTCAGTGAAAGATTGTGGTCTTGTGGTAGACTATGTAATATTTCATAATTTACTGACTGATTTGTTAATATAAAAGTGACACCACAGTAGTATATTTGTGTTGCTTTGGAAAGAATCAACACATACTGTCACTTGAAGATAAGGTCTTCTGATGTAGTTTGCTATTTTTCTTAGGAAACTGCCACAGTAGCTATCCAATTTTGCCATAAACTGGAAATGTGGACACAGATGTTTAACTCCAAATTTGGATAGAAACATTACTATAATATAAAACAAATTGCCATGGAAGTTGTTTTTAAAGATCCTAAATCTTAATAATGAGTTCATATTTCTCATTCAATATAAGGACAAAAATTACACCTGTTAAAGTGTGTAGTTTTGCAGTCTCGGCCTGAGGTTTTTTAGTCAATAGCCATTTAAGTATTAACTTTTTCCCTTCTCCAACTTTTATGAGGCACTAAAACTGAATTGCCTGTTAAAGTTTATAATAGCTTAATACGAAAGCCCAGATTCTGTTTGATAAACAACAGTTTTCAACCCATATGGAAGAATCATATTGGCTCATTTAGCAAGCACGTGTAGGTCTAACATAGGCCAAAAATATGAAGGAAAAACATCAAATACATTCAAAGTGAGATAGGTTTTAACTTCTTTAATAATACACTCAAAAATTTTTTTTGTCTTTTTTTTTTTTTTTTTTTTTAATTTACTTGTTTATCTTTGGCTGTGTTGGGCCTTCACTTCCGTGCGAGAGCCCTCTCTAGCCGTGGCGAGCGGGGACCCCTCTTCATCGCGGTGTGCGGGCCTCTCACTGTCGCGGCCTCTCTTGTTGCGGAGCACAGGCTCCAGACGCGCAGGCTCAGTAGTTGTGGCTCACGGGCCTAGCCGCTCCGTGGCATGTGGGATCTTCCCAGACCAGGGCTCGAACCCGTGTCCCCTGCATTGGCAGGCAGATTCTCAACCACTGCGCCACCAGGGAAGCCCCCACTCAAAATTTTAACATGAGAAGGATTCCCTATTTTGATTAATGTTTAAACACAATTTTAAAGAACAAAAGATTGAACACATTTATGAAAAAACTGTAGCATCTGTCTTTAGGTTCATGATGCCCAACATATTTAAAATGTATAGCATATGAAATTACAGAACCACAGGGCTAGAAGGAAGCCTACAAGTTAATAGCTTAACCACAATCGAATTCATCTTGAAACAGTACTTTTTAACTCAAGTGATGGTCATTTTGGCTCATCTAACTAACCACGTAGATGTCAATCACAGAATCTTGCACATGTGGAATGGCCATTTACAGTTAAAATGAAGTAAGATAGACAACCAGGATAAAATCAATTCCCTTAGCTACTCTTTTATACTTTCAATATGAGCACTTAAAATGTTAATTTGAGATAAATTTTCACTATTTAAACTCACATTACATGTACCAAAATTACAAATGAACATAGCAAGAATACAGACATACTGTAGCCTCTGGCTTTAAGACCACACACTGGTCAAAACATTTAGAAATTCAAAGGATATGAAGTCACATTAGGGAGTAGAAAACCTTAAAACAATTTAATTTAGCATGCTCTTTGTACAGCTGACCAAACTAAAGACCAAGGCAAATGGAACATAACAATCCATGTGTGCTTTTGAAAATGATAGAAACTACCTTGGTTTTGAGAAATTCAGGTTGACCACTTTAGGAGAATTTAATCCTCAAATCAGCAATTCAAAATTTCCCATTATAGCCGAATAAAAATGGAAGGATGTTAAATGTCCATGAAAAGTTAATCTTAAGTTGGGATGCCTTATGCTGAGGCTTTAGGATAAAAGTATACTTCACAAATAGAACAGTGAACACAAATTATCACAAGTCAAGATAACAGTCATATAGAAAGAAGTAAGATGAATTTTCCTGATACACACAAATTGTTTCAATGACCTTTCCAAAGAATGAATTTAAAATGAAGTGTGTTAGCTCCAAATACAAGATGAACATAAAACCACTTAACTTGTAATATTCTTTCTGAGAAACAGTTACTGAAATTACCAACAAAATGACAGAATATCTTTAAAACAATGCCCTCTTTATAACCTTTAATAATTTCATTTGCCAATTTTTAAGAAGTTTTATCTGGTCTATAAATTTTGTGTAAATAGACTTCTGTTTTATTTTTACCTAAATTACAGATATCCAAGATACCGACGATATGCACTTTATCCAGTTCAGCTGCTGCTTTTATAATATCACCTAAAAGTAAAAAGCAGATGGTAAGTATTGTAAAATAGTTAAATATTTACTTGGATTTAGTATCACATAAGCTGATTTTTTTCTTTTTTTCTTTTTATTTATTTATTTATTTATTTATTTATTTATGGCTGTGTTGGGTCTTTGTTTCTGCACGAGGGCTTTCTCTAGTTGCGGCAAGTGGGGGCCACTCTTCATCGCGGTGCGCGGGCCTCTCACTATCGCGGCCTCTCTTGTTGCGGAGCACAGGCTCCAGTCACGCAGGCTCAGCAATTGTGGCTCACGGGCCTAGTCGCTCTGCGGCATGTGGGATCTTCCCAGGCCAGGGCTCGAACCCGTGTCCCCTGCACTGGCAGGCAGATTCTCAACCACTGTGCCACCAGGGAAGCCCCTGATTTTTTTTCTTATAATTAACAGTGTCTCTCATCTTCTCCCTCTTCCCTCCAATTCATCACACACATTCATCAAAGTTATAATATAGTAATTTCTGCCAATAACAGTGAATACATCAAACAGATGCTACCAAAAATGTCAAGATACAGGCTGGTACTCCAAAGCCTTATTTATTTGTTTATTTATTTATTTATTTAGTGAAGCAAAGTAAATCTACATATTTTCAAGGTCATTTAGGTGCCAAGTAAACAACTTCTTACTTCCCTTCAATGAAATACAAAGATAAATTTTTCTATTTTGAAATTCAATCATCAATTATTTGCAAAACTTACAAGACATAAAGCAAAATAAAAAAATGAAGCTTCTTTTAAAGTATGTTTCCTTTTAAGTGGCTTTATTAACTAACACTTAGCTTTGGATATTCTTAAGAAGCTTTATCAAGAATGGATCGGGTGAGTGACATTGATGAAAATGGCAGAGTATGGAATTTCAGGGCTCTGTTCCTCCACTAAAGCAACTTATAAGCTGGCAAAAAACTCTCAGATCAACTTTTCCAGAACTCTGGAATCTAGACAAAAACTTAACAACTTGGTGAAAGATTAATGAAGAAAGAAGCTGTTGCACTGTGGTAAGAGTGTGCTGTGGTGTTTTAAATTGCCCGCCTACTCCCCAGATCAGTAGCAGCCATGAAGATGGCAGCTCGTACTCTTGGTGCAGGTTGCTAGCACCAGAGGGAGCTACGCAGACCTTATTCTCAAAGATGTGGTTGTGTATTTTGACCTGTCAGGCAGCTCCCTCAAGGTCAGATGCAAGAGCTTGCTTGTGTTTCACCCAATTTGGAGCATCCCATGACTAGGGTAGCTTTCCCAAAGGCTTTTGTTGAAAGCATATAAAGGCAAAAGCATTTGTCAGAGCAGATAGGGCAGGGTATAAAGTTGGGACAAGCAATAGACAGACCAAAAAGCCTGGGGAGGAAGGGGCTGGGGAAAGAGATACGTGGGGGAATATGGGCTTTTAAGAGCTCCTGTGTATTCCAAGGAATCAAGAAGGCCACATGTATGCCCAGTGCTGGATGCATGTTCAGAAAAGGCCTGAGAAAACTCTCATTGTTCACCTCTGGCTGACCATCAGTCTCTGTAGAGCAGGAAGTGAGGGCTAAGACAGAGTCATAAACATCTTGGCTAAGCACTGAAGGAGTGCCACAACACAGTGCCAATCTGCAAAAAGTGAGAAAGTAATGTTTTTCTTTTCTTCTTCTTCTTCTTGGCTAAAATGGTATTTAAGGAATCTCTTTCAAAACACTAACTGACCACTACCAAGCTACTGTATCACAGACTTCAGTGGTTACACATGACAAAGACCTCATTTTAAACATGAGAAAACTAAAACATTTAGAGGTTAAGTAACTTAAGCAAAGTCACAGGGTGATTCTAATCCAGACAGTGTGGCATCAAGGCATGGGCTCTTAACCTTTTGTGCTAGAGCTACATCTCTACAAAATTGTGACCAAGGGCCAGTAGTGGATCTAGATTTTGTGGAGCTTGAAAGGTATACTATTTGGGGGCCCTCTTTATGAAAGAAAAAACAAAATACAACAACACACACACACACACACAAAACCCCAGAAGGGCTGTGGAAGGGATTTACACAAGTGAGAGCTCCTCAAGCTTAGGCTTCATTAGCTGCACAGGACAGTCACATCTGCTAGGCATGTCACAAAATCTGATGAATGATTTAAAATTGTGCAAGTTCACTAAAGCACAATGAATATAATAACAACTGCTGGTACTATATAATTTTCTTCTTCTTTGAGTGGGATGGACTTTAATCCAGATGCTTTGGAGAGATTTCAAGATCTTCAGATTTGATGCTAACAGCAGAAACCCAAACCTTAATAATTCTAATTGTCATCATATCATTCTACAAATAATGACTTACGTAGTACCTGCAACATAACGTATAAGTAAGCCTTCTGTTTAGGTAACTCTGCCTACTTGTGTAAATGACAACCTCTCTGCGCCTCAATCTGCTCATCTAGTACCTATATCATAGGCTGTTGTGAGGATTAAATGCATGTAAAAGCATTTAGAATGGTAGCTGACACATAGTAAGCTCTTAATTAAATGCCAGCAACCATCATTTTCTACTTAAGAAAACCTAGTATTAAATTACAATGTTATTATTTACATTATAAAGGAATTGTTTTAAAAGGATTATAGATTTTACCTATAAAATGAGCTTCTCTACATGTCAATTTAAAATGTTGGAATTACTAAAATTGTACATTTTTAGGAACATCACATATGCAGAAGGTGAGTGTGACAAAGGCAATGCTGTGTGTTTGCCACTCCATTTCCTCTTCATGGTCACATGGGAGACAAAGTGTCCTGGCCTCCCTTGTAGTTAGCTTGGGATCATGTAAATAAGTTCTGGCAAATGAGAATGTGAGCGGAAATGATGTGGCAGTTTGGGTCCAACAAAATTAAAAGTCAGTGTCTCCTTCATCTCTTTCTTCCTCTGCCTAGACAACCCTAGAAGCCATTTGTTCCTGTTGGAGGTGCAACAGGATGGAAGCATGCTGGATTCCTGAATCACTGCTGGGGAGAAAGCTAATAACTGATTGCATCAGACTTGACTTGAGCAAGAAATAAATTTTTACTGTATTAAGTCACTGAGACTTTGGAATTGCTTTGTACTGCAGCACAGTCTAACCTATCTTGTAATATAGTGTGGTATTCCTGCCTCTGAAAATAATATCGGAAACCCTGATTATCCAGAGAATAATAAAATTATTTCTTACATGTGTTAAAACCTTTCCATATCATGTTATGCTTCTGAAATGTTTATCAATGGAAACAATGCTTTCAAAGAGGTGGGATATATATATATGTGTGTATATGTGCATATACATATATATATATATATATATATATATATATATATATATATCCTTGTACTTCATAGTTAAATATAATACCAATTACAACACCATAACAGTAAGTATTATTCAATAAATGATTTGGGAACTATGGCTAATCCCTTGGAAAAACATTAAGCTGGATCCTTATCTCATTCTCTATACCAAAATAAATTCCAAATGGATTAAAATTTTAAATTATAAAAATGAAGCCATATTATCAAAAGCAAAAAATCCCCCAAACAACCCAATTCAAAAATGGGCAAAGGACTTAAATCGACATTTCTCCAAAGAAGATATGCAAATAGCCAACAAGCTCATGAAAAGATGCTCAATATCATTTGTAATTAGGGAAATGCAAGTCAGAACCACAGTGAGATACTGCTTTAGGATGGCTGTTATCAACAAACAAACAAACAGAAAATAACGTGTTGGCGAGGATGTGGAGAAATTGGGATCCTCATGCGTTGCTGGTGAAAATGTAAAATGATGCAGCTGCTGTGGAAAATGGTTTGGTTGTTCCTCAAAAAGTTAAATATAGAACTACCATATGACTCAGCAATTCCACTCCTAGGGATATTCTTAAAACAATTGAAAGCAAGGACTTCTTAAACAGGTACTTGAATACCAATACTCACAGCAGAACTATTCATAACAGCCAAGAAATGGAAACAACCCAAATGTCCATCAGCAGATGAATGGATAAACAAAATGTGGTACATACATTCAACAGAATATTATTCAGTCATAAAAAGAAATGAAATTCTGATATATATTACAACATGGATGGATCTTGAGGATATTATACTAAGTGAATAAGCCAGACACAAAAGGACAAAACTGCATTGCTTCACTTATATGAGATACCTAGAATAGGCAAATTCATAGGGACGGAAAGTAAAATAAGAGGTTACCAGGAGCTAGGGAGAAGGGTGAATGGGGAGTTATTGTTTAACAGGTATAGAGTTTCTGTTTTCGGATGATGAAAATGTTCTGAAAATGGGTAACGATGATGGTTGCACAACATTGTAAATGTACTTAGTGTAAGTGTACTGAATTGTACAATTAAAAATGGTTAAAGTGGTAAATTTTATGTTATGTATATTTTACCACAGTACAAATTATATATGAGTAAAAAAACAAAGCTATAAAAGTATCAGAAAAACACATAGTGAATTAAAAAAAAATCTTGGACTGAGTGATGCCTTTTTGAGTATGACATAAAACCAGCCGCCATAGAAATGAAAGATTGATATATTTGAGTACATAAAAATAAAATTACTTAAAATATCAAGATTCCCACTGAATAAATGTCAAACTGGTAAAAGTACTGCAACACACAATAAAGGGTAAATTTCTTCAATATGCAAAGAGAACTTACAAATTAATAAGAAAAAGAATGCTCATGGAAAAATGGAAAAAATAAAGCTAGCATAGAAAGTTCATAGAAAGAAAAAATATAAACGGCCAATAAACATAGGAAGATATTCAAGCTTAGAATAATTAAGATATGCAAATGAAGATAATGATATAATACTTTTTTGCCTATCGTCTGCCAAAGATTAACAAGACTGATAACACCTAGTATTTCTAAGGGTGCGAGTAAAGTGGCACTCTTTCTTTTGGTTAAAGTGTAACTTGTTATAACCTTTTTGAAGGACATTTTGACAATATCTACCAAAATTTTAAATGCATATATCTTTTGAGTCAGTGACATCTAAGAATTCATCTTACAGATGTGTAAGTGCACAAAGATTATATTATATACATACACACAGATAGATATACTCATTGCAGTACTGTTTGCTAATATCAAACATTTGGAAACAATCTAAATGTCCATCATTAGGGGACTGATTAAGTAAATACAGGTATATCTACACAGTGGAATATTTATAGTTACTAAAACGAAAAAGGTAGCTCTCTCTATACTAATATGAAAGTTATTCAAAACACAGTGTTAAAAGGAAAAAGTAGGTTATGAGACCATGTTTACTATAATTCCATTTGTGTGTACTTAAGAGAGAGAGAGAGTGTATGTGTATGCATGTGTGAGAGACAGAATATACTGTTATATGCAAAAATAATTTCTTAAAGGATTCAGAGAATACTGGTTACCTCCAGAGAGTGGGTGAGTGGGTTGGCAGAAGGGGATAGACCTTCAAAGGCAGGGAGGGGAACTTTCACTTTTACCCTGTGCCTTTTGGTATTGTTTGAATTTTTAAATTGTGAACATGTATAGCTTTTATAATAAAAAAGAAACTAGTTCATAAAAATGTTTAAAAGATGATACCAATGTTATACTATAAACCACTGCATTACATTATTCTGTATATTTTTATCTTTCAGTTTGTAATTATGGAGGGAATAGAAATGTTTTGAATCAGACTGATCTGGGTTTAGATCCTAGCTGTTACCCATGCTGGTGAGTCTCTCTGATTTTCAGTCTAATCATCTATAAATAGGGGATAATAATGTTTACCTTGAAAGTCTCTTGTTAGGATTAGTTGTAACTTATGTAAAATGCCCAGGCACAATGCTTTGCACAGAGCTAAACGGACACTATCATCATGTCATGAAAAATACGGTATTCCATGTTCAAAACAAATCACCTTGCTTTTGATTACATCACTTTTCTCTTCTAGTGATTCTTGCCCTTCATGTCCCAAATACTAACTGCTTTGGCAGAATGGTACCAGGTATTTTCACTTGACCATGTTAGTGACTGCTGGAAGACTACTGGCACTAGCAACTAGTAGATACCTGAGGATTTTGCCTTGATTTTTTATATCAATAATAACATACACATATAGCAGAAGAAACGTGACAGAAGTGGATACTGCATGAAGCAAGAACATGAGTGCACAAATATTTAAAGTACATATTAGGGCCCTAATTACGAAATCCGGGTTACTGTAAGTCTAAGGAGCTGAAATGTAAGAAGTAATACTGCAAGTTAACTAATATACCATCTTTAAAATGGACTGTGGAAAAATAAAAAACCTCATCTCTTACAAAATTAGATACTCAAGTTCAGTTTGCAGTAACCATTACTGCCAAAAGTTACTTCATCATCAGGTACAGCTCATAAGACTTGTTTAAAAACAACACCCACTCAAGGGTTTCATCAGCTTAGAAAGATCCACCACAAAAATCCCAAGATAATAAAGGCTTCCTTTAAAGCTTTTTTAAGTGTAATATTCTTATAAGCTCAGTGAAAATGGCTAGAAACTTTACCACATGCTTAGGAAACAGAAATGACAACAGAAAGTGAATAGGATAATTATAATTGGACACATAATTTTACTGGTATATAGAAATGATTTAAAGTTCAGGATATTATGTAGTAGCCTAAACAATTAGTCGGTTGAAGGGTTTCACTACTGGGATTATGTACACTCCTAGCAGTCCTGAAGAAATTTATTGCATAGCACTTGAATAACTGAACATTTATAAGAGAAAACAACTGTACTGTACTATACTATGGAGGTATTGAGATTTCAGGCAAATATAAGGTGAAAGGCCTGAATTAAAAGGAGAGAAGAGTAGAAGTTGCACTGCTCCATGTGCATACCACTTAGGTCTAATGAATACTTACATTTAAAAATGTATTATAAGAGAACATTCTTAATGCCTGCCTGGAATAGAAACCATTAATCTATCCAATTTTATTTAAAAAAATATTCTCATTTATTAAGTCTTTGGGTACTTTTACCTAATAACTCTTTAAACTATACCAAATGTTAAGGCTAGAACTATTTATACAATAACATCTTAAGGTTAGGACTGTTTGCAATATTAATTAATTTTATTTTCTGAGTGAAAAGATCCTGAGATTGTCTTACCTGTAAGTGCTCTTGGACCTTGCAATTTGTCATTGCCAGTTAATTCCTTTGGAAGCACACAGCTGTAATTCATGCAGGTTAATAATGTGCCTATTTGAGATGTTCGGACATCTTCCGGAGAATACTCGGGGAGGAATGCAACACTGATTGCTATCTCATGATTCAGACCTGTTAAAGAAAAATCACACTTTATTAAAAGTGCAGTGGGTTAGTACATGGTGCTAACGTGGCCAGATTTGCTGGTTTGATCTGCACGTGTGCCAAATAGCTTCAAAACTGTAAAAAAAAAAAAAACTTTCAAAACTAGGAACTAAACCCTTTCCTGTGCAAACATTTATGAATACATGCTATTGGTTGAAAGAGGAGACACTTTGGAGCAATCTATCTCCACCGCTGGAAATAACAATCCCAAATCTTTTAATATTGACAGAAGGCTTAAATTTCAATATCCAGAGGATAGCCTGGTCACATAAATGAAGACATGTAGGGTGTTTTCTTCATCATTCATGACAGGTGCCATTACAGGATAGGAGAATTCAGAGGTAACTACTGGTTCACTTACTGCCATTTGGACTTCAGGATATAAGACTCAAGCAAGGCCAGGGATGGTAGTAACAAGGTTCCATTTGTCCTCAAATATACAAGAAAAACTTTAATCACTCACCATTAGGGCTAGAAAAGGTTGCAGTATGGGGAAACAACCAACATGAATCCTGACCTGTGTCTGTTATCTCTTTATGAGGGTCAATGTCAACTAGGGTGGATAAAAAAAGACTTCCTAGAGGCAAGGGTTTGAGCTGGGTATTAAAGGATGAGTAACATTTAAATAGACAGAGAGAAGGGTATTTCAGGCAGGACAGGGAGAAGCCAGAAGTAAAGACCAGAGTTAAGGAGACCATCTTGGCTGGAGCAAGGGTAAACGCGCAGAGCACATCTTGAAAACTCTGAATTCCACCCAGTCACCCAAACCAGAAACCTAGAAGTTATCCTTAACTCCTCCCTTTCATTCTTCCCTGATATTTTAGTCAGCAAGTCCCGTAGATTCTGTATCTCTCCTATTCAGCCCTATAGCAATGCTGAAGTATGGAGTAGGAGCAAATGATAAGTAAACAAGTCCTTCCAGCTAAGCTGTAAACTGATCCAGAAATGCAAGTCCGTTCTTTGTTTTTTATGGGCAAATGACACTAAGTTCCATAGCTTTAACTTAACAAACAACTAAGGGCTACTTAAAGCTTTTTAAGGATTACTAAAATCTGGTATTCATAAACTAAAATAGTCATGCCATCTAGAATTTACTGTGGATTCCAATTCAGTATTATAAGTATAGCTACCTCAGAACTCTTAGCAATGCTGCAAAACTCATGTCAATGTGCACACGATGGCATCCCATTTCCTTGATTCTAATACCAAATCTAACTCTAAGACATACCATCAATTTAGTAACAGTTTTTTAATGAAAAAGGAAACACTGCATTAATGTACCCATTGACCATAAGATGCATTCCAACTTGCAAATGTAAAAAAAAAAAAGTATGCTTTAGAATTGAGAAAATATCAGAAGTTGGAAATCCTGATATTTTCAGGAAGATAGCTTCATTATCAGTGTGTCACTGATACTATTATGAGTTGCTTTCTAAATTACAGAATCCTGTGAGTTTAGCTTCAACATTATTGGTAAAATTCATCATGAGTTGTTTGGTTAAAACTAGAGTTCAGAGTGCAAATGTATAAGTAAACACGCCTAGGGCCTCTGTACTTGATGTTCCTGTACATAGAATGTTCTTTCCCCAGATAAACACACGGCTTGCTCCTTCACCTCCATCAGGTGTCTGGTGAAATGTTATTTTCTCAGGGAGACCTCCCTTGACAACTCTATTTAAAATTTAGCCCCTTCCTACAACAGCACTCTCCAACCCTTTTCTTCTAGCACTTATCACCATCTCATTTTACCATAGGCTCTGTTATCTGTTGCATTAACACATGTAACCTCAGCCCCCAGAACAGTGCTGGGCATGCCTTAGGTGCTCAGTAAATATTTGTTAAATTGAGCAAAAGAATGTATATGTGTGTATTTTTAACCTATAATTTTCAAATATTAGACTTCAGGACATTTGTGCATTGGGTTCAAATATGAATTCATCCATATTCCCAACAGCAAAAGAGATGAACACAAACATCCTCCCCACAATGTACATGTATAATGCACTTCAATGGTGACTTACTGTTTATGTGTTACTTAAATAACTTACAACATACTAACTAGGTAAACGTTATAATATATGTGGACTATATTAAAAATTAGAGGAAGATATAAAATCAAACAAGCTCATATCCCTCTTTTGTAAAGTGTATTGTATGCAATTTATATACCTTCCTCTCAAATTCTTTGTTATCACTGAATTTCTTTTCCAATGAAAAGTGTGTGTGTTTGTGTGTGTGTGTTGTGGAGGAGGGCAATTTGTAATCCCAGCACCTAGCTAAGGGTACTTGGCATATACCATATTTCATGGAATCTAAGATACCATTGATTTTTAAGATGATCATTATTTTATATACCACTAAGAAAGAAAAATGCTACCAACTAAACAAAGGCATGACATCGATTATAAGATCCATATCAATTTTCAAAGATGTTAAAATATGGGGAAAAAAAGTGTGTCTTACACTGATGAAATCTGATAGTAGCTACTTAAGGTTTAAGGATTAAATTACTTTTATTATGCAATGGAATAAGGGACAGAATTAAGGGGTGGCAACAGTAAACAGCTCTGGAACCCATATAATCCAGTGTGCTGCTCCATTCAAGATACAAGAATGGGAAGCACGCCAGTGGGATAGAATATCCTAAGGATATAGCCAGTTAGGGAACCAAGAGTGAGGGAACCCAGTGCTATTCAGTTAATGGTTCAAGTAGTCTTCAGTACGGAAGGAGGCATACCTCAGGGGTACAAATAATTGGTCCTGAGCTTGCAGGCCAGTACCAAGGAGGGCAGGAATTATGTTGGCCTGCTTGGTTGCTTTAATAGGAGAAAAAAAGCAAGGTAAGTAAAGCCTTATGATTTCCATGTAACTATAGCATATTACATTACTTTGATGTTACAATTAATGCTATTAAAATTTTAAATTATCATTTAAATGCATTTTGCAGAAAAGGAAAAGAACAAACCATATAAAAAATTTTTGACAAAAAATCTTTTGACAAAAAGTCTAGAAAATACTGTCTTGACAGCTCTCCTTAAATTATACCTATTGTTACTGGGGTTTGTATCTCTTGATTTCCAAGAGATAAACAGATGGCTTTCAGAGGTTTACTAAAGACTGGCTGAATATTTTCCTTATTGTCTAAGTCAAGTGCAAATTGAAGAGGGAACTCTTAAGCTTTAACCGACTCATAGCATTTCATGGGTAACTAAATTAGTGTTGGCAGAGTCAATGATATACTAATACCATCTATGAGTCCAATAAAGCTTTTGAAAAATACCTTCTTATATTTAAAGTGAGAAATAATTCTTAAAATTGACCAATAGATTAAAAATTTTGTACCTGGGCTAAAGGCATTGAAAATTTAGTCTGTTACTCCATCCCAGTATCTTCTCTTTGAAGTGTGTTATTACATAAAAGGCAATGGGCTGAGATTTTAGCACTTATTAATACTATCTACTTATTTGAGTCAAGTGAGATGGCATAGCAAGAATTTTAACACGAGAATTGGTACTTCTGAGATGGGTTTCTGATACTGCCACAGTACCCAGTTGGTTGTTGGGAGCCATTAGAATTGTGGGAGGTAAGATCACAAATTCCGTTCAATATTTTCGATAATAATTCACCCTAGACCAGTCAGAGCTAATGACCAAGTAACAGGGTTATGGTCTGAATAACCTTTCTGGCTCCCAGAATAAGACACTTCAAAATTACTGGGTCCTCCAGAGATCAGCAAGATACAGCAGAGGGACAATAAACCACTAGAAGGTAGTATCAGTGTAGGCTGGACAAACTTCATGTTGGAAGAACTTTAAAAATCATACAGACTTATCTGCCTTGATTGGTTTAATCAGTTTTATTTAAAAACAGGACTCTAGAAGAGGGGTTAGCAAACTATGAGTTGGTGGGGGGGAGGGTCAAATATAGCCTCTACCTGGTTTTGTACAACCCATGAGCTAGGAAACTTTTTTTCATTTTAAATGGTTGAAAAAAAATCTAAAGAAGAATATTTTGTGATATGTGAAAATTACATGCAACTCAGATTTAAGGGTCTAAAAATAAAGTTTTATTCAAACATAGCCATGCACATTCATTTACACATTGTCTATGGCTGCTTTCACACTAAAATAGCAGAGCAATGAGATATCACCTCACACCTGTCAGGATGGCTATCATCAAAAAGAACACAAATAACAAATGTCGGCAAGAATGTGGAGAAAAGGGAACCCTTGCATACTGATGGTGGGAATGTAAATTGGTGCAGCCACTGTGGAAAACATTATGGCAGTTTCTCAAAAAAGTAAAAATAGAACTACCGGATGACCCAGCAATTCTACTTCTGGGTACATACCTGAAAAAAACAAAAACACTAATTTGAAAAGATACATGCACCCCAATGTTCATAGCACCATTATTTATAATTGCCAAGATGTGGAAGCAACATAAGTGACCATCAACAGATGAATGGATAAAGAAGATGTGGTATACGTGTACAATGGGATACTACTCAGCCATAAAAAAGAATGAAATTTTGCCATTTGCAGCAACATGGATGGACTTGGAGGGCATTATGCTAAGTGAAATAAGTCAGAGAGAGAAAGACAAATACTATATGATATCACTTACATGTGGAATCTAAAGAAATACAACAAACTAGTGAGTATAACAAAAAAGAAGCAGACTCACAGATATAGAGAACAAGTTAGTTGTTATCAGCAGGGAGAGGGAAGGGGGAGGGACAGTATAGGGGTAGGGGATTAGGACATGATTTTTAATCATGGCCTGGCTTTTACCTTGCTAGGGGGTTACGACTAGAAGATATCCAGGCTTCTTTTACCTTTAAAATTAAGTACCTCATCAGGAACAATCCTTTTTCACCCTTCCTGCCAGAAAGCTCACAGAAAATTACTACCGAATGGTAATAATTTGTTATTTACAGGCACCTAGTAATACCTACTTTTTCTGTATCCTTTTAAATGCTCTGTTTTGTTTTATCCATACATGGCATATTTTTCACTGTCTTTTATCCCTGTAAATCCACTTATGTCTTTGAAAAATGGTAGGATATAAAACAGCCCAATTCTAACATGGATTACAGCTGGTTGGGCAGAATGACAAATTTGTCTTCTTTATATCTGATTCTTGCTTTTAGGTGATGCATAGTAAAGCTACAAAGGTTCACAATACTTATAAGACAGCTGAGATGTTTAGAGGATCAGTGATGTTGAAAAGAAGAGAAGTATTCAATTTCTGTGATTCCAGATGAACTCATGGTTTTCATGGTTACTTTTTGTGATGTACGAAAAATCGCCGCTATAATTTTTGTTTCCTAGATATAAAACTAACATTTATAAGTTACCCAAAGATACCAAGCAATGCAGTCTAGGAAAAAGAAGCATTTGAAACTCAGGTCTGAGAAGGTCTAACAGAGTCAGTGGGAATTTATACTTTTCATAGATTATATACATATACACAATCACATGTATGTACATATTTATGTGTGAGGAGGTAGGGAAGAAGGAGTGGGAGAGAGTAAAGGGGAAACAGGAATCTTGATAAAGAGCAAGGTAATTCACTTCAGTACTGTAGGTGTAAAACTTTATGAAATGCATCTTCTTTCAGGCATTTAATTAACTTACCAATGGCACTTCATCATTCTTTCATTTTAAGGTAACAAGATCTTCCTTTCAAGTACAAATTAAAAACCTAGAGAGTAGCTCATTCTGGTTAAGATTTTATTTTATAATTAATTTTTGTGTACATTTTTCATTCATGAGAAACAAACTTTAAAAATAAACGTAAGGGGGCTTCCCTGGCGGTGCAGTGGCTGAGAGTCTGCCTGCTAATGCAGGGGACACGGGTTCGAGCCCTGGTCTGGGAAGGTCCCATATGCCGCGGAGCAACTGGGCCCGTGAGCCACAACTACTGAGCCTGTGCGTCTGGAGCCTGTGCTCCGCAACAAGAGAGGCCGCGATGGTGAGAGGCCTGCGCACCGCGATGAAGAGTGGCCCCCGCTTGCCACAACTAGAGAAAGCCCTCGCACAGAAACGAAGACCCAACACAGCCATAAATAATAAAAATATAATAGAAAAAAAAATTAAAAGGGGTTAAGAAAGCAGAAATTAGAGAACAAGAACATACTGGCAAAATTAAAAAAAAAAAGAAGAGCAAGATGGTAGACTTAAACTTAACTAAATAAATATTTATAAAAAAATAAAAAATAAAAAAAATAAACGTAAGTTGGGCTTCCCTGGTGGCACAGTGGTTGAGAATCTGCCTGCCAATGCAGGGGACATGGGTTTGATCCCTGGTCCGGGAAGATCCCACATGCCGTGGAGCAACTAAGCCCGTGCACCACAACTACTGAGCCTGCGCTCTAGAGCCCGTGAGCCACAACTACTGAGCCCGTGGGCCACAACTACTGAAGCCTGCGTGCCCTAGAGCCCATGCTCCACAACAAGAGAAGCCACTACGATGAGAAGCCTGCGCACTGCAGGGAAGAGTAGCCCCCACTCGCCGCGATTAGAGAAAGCCCGCGTGCAGCAACAAAGACCCAACGCAGCCAAAATAAATAAATAAATAAAAATAAATAAACATAAGTTTAAAAATGTGTTGACTTTAAATTTTTATAAGTTCTATAGCTACTTGTCAGTTTAGAACAACCTGAGAAAACCAGTTTATTGTCCCTTGTCAGACAAGATAGTTTTTTGAATAGCTTCCTTCTGTTCAACCTAAGTTACTTGAGCATTTTATTTTCTTCACAGGCTAAACAGACGTCTGTTCATAGGATTTTCTCTCAATTAGTATGCCTTTCTCTTTAACCTACATTTTACCCTTCAGTGGTTCAGATGCACTGAGAAAGAAGCAGAGAATATGAGCAAGAAAATGGTGGCTAAAGGAGAAGAGAATCAGTTTTAGAGGTAGTAGGAGAGTCAGAGCTAAGGAAAGTTCCCTTGGTTCCCATTCTTCTCTCCCCAGTACTTTCCAAGGACTTGCCAATATTTAAAAGCCCACAATTAAAGCTTAATGTATTCCAGAATTAGTGCTCCATTCCTTTGGTTTGAGCCAAACAGGAGTTCTTCTTGGGCTTAACTTTTTTGGTGGTGGGGAGGTGGAGCGCTTAATTTTTTAAAGCAAAATAGTATCATCTATATTTAAATTATGTCAAATTAACAATATTCAAAGAGAAGAACATGTGACTTACCTAAGATGGTTACTTCATAATGTCCAAGGACTAGGGCACTCTTAAACTCATAAAGTTTTGGGGGCCTTCCTTCTTGTGGTATGTATTTTGCAGGCTGAGAATTATACTGCTCAGTAAGAAAATTTCTGTGTTCTAAAACAAATCTCCGTGGAATACTTTCAGGATAAATACAGCCGTACTCTAGGTGATCTATTAAGCCGAACTTTTTCTCTCTCCACGTCTGACTTTCCCATTTATCACTTATAGTTTTTCTGGCTTTCCCTTTGCTACCAGTGCTTGTGCTTTCTCGACCTGTTAAAGAAGTGAGATGAACATAATTGAGACCTATAAACTAACCAAATCAGGTAAATCACTACAAAAAAGCACAGATTAATGAGAAATAGCTTAATTAACTTTAAAAGTCAACCACCTACAAAATGTAAACTGAATGTCCAAAAGGTAACTCTTATTAAAGTGAGGAAAGAACTAGAATTCACCTTCAAAATAAACTTTTACTCCAAAATATTAAAAAGTAATATTGTTTTTTCTGTTGCTGGAATTAACGAGATTTGTAATTATCTTCTTTATACTTTTTCTATATTTCCTAAATGCTCTTAAATAAACAAACATTCCTTTTATATTCAGTGACAGATTCAAGTTAAGTAAAATTCAGGAGAATAATAACCTTTAGAGATTGGACCACCACTCACTATTGGTGGAATTTAAGCTTAAAATAAAATTTTGTTAATCTTTGCTAAAAGTATCCTGAACACACACAAAATACAGTCTATTTCTTGAATATAACTCTCTTTCAAAAGGACCGTTGATATGATATTCCTTTCAGATATAAATAACATATGGAAAACAAAGAGGGAACTAAATTGAAATGAAAGACCACTTCAACTCTTAATTGTTCTCTATCATCAAGTCAGTTTATCATTTATGTACAATTTATCTAACATATTTAGTTTCTAAGGCAGAATATAATTTCCCTCTTACACATTATGACATTTATCCATTCATTCAATTCACTCAGCAAATAATTATTGAGCACCTTATTATGTACCAAATACTGCACTAAGGAATTTGGTAAAATAATATTTTAATTAAATAATACACCCTGGGAACTGAAGACATAGAGAAGAATCAGAAAAAAAAATGGATGTTGGAACTTCTCACACTGTCAGTTCTGCTAGCTAAGGCAAGCTGACAGCAACTCTGTTCCAGAGTTTAGCAAGGTTGCTGAATTGCTTCCTTGTAGGCTGTCTATGCCTTGGCATTTATTATTTTCCTAGCATAAAAAACCTCGCTGAGACAGAAGGGTGTTTCAACAGCAACGTTTCAGTGTGGTTAATATATCACTTCTGTTTTTGAACTTTATTCCATATCCCCAGACTACTTTCTTGGTTTCTTAAACCTAGACAGAGACTGAAAATTTATTACGAGGTAAAATACTACATTGAATTTTTAGAGAAGATGAAGAGGTGAACTTCTTACCAGGTATTCAAAACACTGTGATATTACAAGAGTTTTTTTTTTTAACTTAAAATTTGGTTGATGAACACACTTAACTTCCTATAATAATGCTTGATAACAAACGAAAAGGATAAAAAATTTAATCACACATGAAAAGGAAAGGAATCAATAAAAGCCAAGAGAAAAACTCAAAGTTAATAGGAGTAAAGTGAGGATTGGGCAATGATTTACCCTTTTTATCTTCTAGAAATGAATTTCCCTTACCCAAACTAATAAAAGTACATAATTAGATTAGCAATAAGTAGCTATTACAACCCAAGTTATAGTGAGAATTCCTGACTGATTTGTTCTAAAATAATGCATGCCAAGAACAAGTTATGGGCCATTCCAATCTTTAAAAATTAAGTAATTACATCCATTGCATAGGAAAAAAAAATCCTTTGATTGACACTGTCAGGAATAAGTCAGAATATTTTCTATGCCTGTTTTCTTATTTGAGTGTTAAGAACTGGCAAGGTTTAATGTTTATATGAAAAGTTCTTCTGAAAAACTCATGCATTGTTTTTTAATTTAGTAACTTGGGACTGTAATTAACTATCCCAATTATATGTTCATAATTAATACAAATGGGTATGAAATCAGTACAAGAGATATTGGCAGTCACTGGTTGTGAATAGCAAGATTTCAAAGGCAATAATTAGAGAAGAGACAAAATACATCTAGAGCTCAGGTTTTTCTAAAAATAAGATGGAAAATTATACACTAGAATTCTTTTATTTTTAGCTTGAATATTACTAAAATTACCAAATGAAAAACATTATTGTTTAGGCCTAATGCATAACTAAGATACAGGTTAATTACCTAGCAAAATTATATTTTTGTATATACCTAATTATATAACAGAATTATAGTGATCACTGTTATTTTAATGATTCATTTTACCCTTATTTCTGGTGAGAATGGATTTATGTTTTAATGAGGAAAAATTTCAGAAGACCACATTTAGGTTGTGAGGTGAAAAAGGACATGGTATAAATGTATGTGTATAGGCATAGTGATTTTGCTTCTTCACAAAATCTACTCTAAGCATTTCATTATGTGGATAAGAGTGATAGGTAGGGGTGTATGGAGGCATGGGGGTGGGAGAGGAGCTATTTCCTTTGCCTCTTTCCCCCTTGCCTTCACTGACTCCATGCTGGTGCAAGATCTACAAGGCTAGAAAAAAACAGAGTATTTCAATCAGTGATCAGGTCTATGCTTGGTAGCAAGTATATAATAGACTTTTTAAAGAATTGTGTAAGTCAGAGGCTACCTATAATGTCTTATGATCTCAGTATTACTGTTATTGTTTATTGTGAACTTTTCAATGTATGTCTTACTTACTTATCTAAGTTACCAGATACAAATGATAAGATGTTAAATTTTGTAGTCTTCAAAATAACTAGCACAATCAAACCACATACACAAATTAGCTATATATTCACAAAATGAGTGGCTTTTGAATTATAGACACAGTAATTTCCAAAGTTATCATGAAACATATCTGGAAATACATCAGTAACCATGTTAACACATATAGATCTAATTCATTCATTAAAACTGCAGTACAATAAACAAATGGGACTATATCAAACTAAAAAACTTCTGCATGGCAAAGGAAACCATCAACAAAATGAAAAGGCAACCTACAGAATGTGAGAAAATGATTGCAAATCACATATCTGATAAGGGGTTAATATCCAAATATATAAAGAACTCATTCAACTCGATAACAAACAAACAAATAAACAATGTGATTAAAAAGGGGGCAGAGGATCTGAATAGACATATTTCCAAAGAAGACATACAGATGGCCAACAAGTACATAAAAAAGATGTTCAACATCACTATTAGGGAAACGCAAACCAAAACCACGAGATATCATCTCACACCTGTTAAAATGGCTATTATCAAAAAGACAAGAAATAACAAGTGTTGGTGAGGATGTGGCAAAAAGCGAACCCTCATACACTGTTGGTGGGAACGTAAATTGGTGCAACCACTACGGAGAACAGTATGGAGGTTCCTCAAAAAAGTAAAAATAGAACAACAATATGATCCAGCAATTCCACTACTGGGTATTTATGCAAAGAAATAAAAAACACTAACTCAAAAAGATATATACACCCCCCTTCGGGGCGGGGTGGTGGTGTGATGAATTGGGAGATTGGGATTGACATATATACACTAATATGTATAAAATGGATAACTAATAAGAACCTGCTGTATAAAAAAATAAATACAATAAACATAATGGTTAAAAAAATAACATTAAAAAAAAGATATATACACCCCCCTGTCCACTGTAGTATTATTTACAATAGCCAAGACCTGAAAACAACCTAAGTGCCCATCAATGAAAGAATGGATAAAGAACAGGTGGTGTATATACAATGGAATATTATTCAGCCATGAAAAGAATGAAATCTTGACATGGATGAAACTTGAGGACATTATGCTAAGTTAAATAAGTCAGACAGAGAAAGACAAATATTGTATGATCTCACTTACATGTGGAATAAAAAAAAAGACAGACCCTCCCCCCCAAAAAAACAAGCTCATAGATACAGAGAACAGATTGGTGGTTGCCAGAGGTAGGGGTTTGGGAGGGGGTGGGTGAAGTGGGTCAAAAGGTATAAATTTCCAGTTATAAAATAAGTCATGGAGATGTAATGTACAGCATGGTGACTATAGTTAATATCATATTGCATATTTGAAACTTACTAAGAGAGTAGATCTTAAAAGTTTTCATCACAAGAATAAAATTTTTTGTAACTATGTATGGTGACGAATGTTAACTAGACTTATTGTGGGAATCATTTTGCTATATATACAAATATCAAATCATTATGTTGCACACGTGAAATTAATATAATGTTACATGCTAATTATACCTCAATTAAAAAAAGAAAAAAATAATGAACATGAAACAGTTTTCCTATTTTAAACAATGCTCCAATACTCATCTTAGAACATGTCTCCCAGTGTGCCCAACATATAGGTCACAAGGTGTTAACATTTTCAATAAATTAGGTCTCGTCAAATTGCTCTCAAAGTAGTTGTACATTTATCTAAGAAAGGGGGGGCGTGACTCTTTCTCTCTCTCTGATATACACACACACCTTCTTATATTATAAAACAAATAATGCAAAGACATACCATAGAATGAATTAAAAAGTTATCTATAATGGGGGAGAAGGAAGAGGATGCAGGGAACAGGGGTAGATGCTAAACTTCTTTAAATTTATATTTATACAACAACAGTTGAATATACATTCTTTTCAAAAATACATGAAATAGGCCCAGGATGGACCATATGTTAGGCCACAAAATAAGCCTCAATAAATTTAAAAAGAATCACATAATACAAAGTATCTTTTCTGACCACAATGGAATGAAGCTAGAAATTAATAATAGAAGGAAAACTAGAGAATTCACAAATATGTGGAAATTAAACAACACACTCTTAAGCAACTAATGGGTCAAATAAGAAGTCACAAGGGAAATTATAAAATACCTTGAGATGAGCAAAAATGAAAATACAACATAAAAACTTATAAGATGCAGTGAAAGTGGTGATCTGAGGGAAATTTACAGCAGAAATACTGATATTAAAAAAAAGAACTATGGAGAACAGTATGGAGGTTCCTTAAAAAACTAAAAATAGAACTACCATACGACCCAGCAATCCCACTACTGGGCATATACCCTGAGAAAACCATAATTCAAAAAGAGTCATGTACCAAAATGTTCACTGCAGCTCTATTTACAATAGCCAGGACATGGAAGCAACCTAAGTGTCCATCGACAGAGGAATGGATAAAGAAGATGTGGCACATATATACAATGGAATATTACTCAGCCATAAAAAGAAACGAAATTGAGTTATTTGTAGTGAGGTGGATGGACCTAGAGACTGTCATACAGAGTGAAGTAAGTCAGAAAGAGAAAAATAAATACCATATGCTAACACATATATATGGAATCTAAAAAAAATGGTCATGAAGAACCTAGGGGCAAGACGGGAATAAAGACGCAGACCTACTAGAGAATGGACTTGAGGCTACGGGGAGGGGGAAGGGTAAGCTGGGACAAAGTGAGAGAGTGGCATTGACATATAGACACTACCAAACGTAAAATAGATAGCTAGTAGGAAGCAGCCGCATAGCACAGGGAGATCAGCTCGGTGCTTTGTGACCACCTAGAGGGGTGGGATAGGGAGGGTGGGAGGGAGGGAGACGCAAGAGGGAAGAGATATGGGGACATATGTATATGTATAACTGATTCACTTTGTTATAAAGCAGAAGCTAACACACCATTGTAAAGCAATTATACTCCAATAAAGATGTTAAAAAAAGAAAGAAATACCTCATTCAATAACGTAATATTAAACTTTGAGTAACTAGAATAAGAGAAAACTAAACCCAAAGTTAAGAAAAAGAAGTAATTATGCTTAGAGTAAATATAAATGAAATAGAGAATAGAAAAAATAATAGAATCTAAGAAACCAAAAGCTTGTCCTATGTAAAGACCAACAAAATTGATAATCTTTACCTCAACTGACCTTCTCCCCAAGGAGAGAAGACACAAAAACTAAATGCAGAAATGAAAATGTGATTTAGTACAGAAATAAAAATGATTATAATAGAATACTATGAACAATCATACACCAACAAATTAGAAAACCTAGATGAAACAAATTCCTAAAAGCAAAGAAATTACCTAAACTCACTAAAAAAGAAAAGAAAATCTCCACAGACCGATAACAAGAGATTCAAAAGGAAATTAAGAAACCTATTCCAAATATAATAGCAACTAAAAGAATAAAATACCTAGGAATAACTTTAAGCAAGGAGGTGAATGACTTGTGTACTGAACACTACAAAACATTGTTGAAATAAATTAAAGAATGCCTAAAAATGAACAGAAAGAAATCCCATGTTCATGGACTAGAAGAGTTAATATTATTAAGATGCCAATACTATCCAAAACAATCTGCAGACTCAATGCAATCCCTATCAAAATCTCAAAAGCCTATTTTGCAAAAATGGGAAAATGGATCCTTAAATTCATATGGAATTACAAGGAGTCCCGAATGCTAAAGCAATCTTGAACAAGAAGAACAACGTTGGAGGACTCATACACCCCAATTTCAACCCTTGATACAAAGCTACAGTAATCAAAACACTGTGATACTGACATAGGGACATACATATAGACCAGTGGAATAGAATTTGATGTTTAATAAGGGTTCTAATTCACTTCAGTGGGTACTAAGTCAATTCAATTTTTCCTACCCATTGCCCAGGGAATACAGGAAGCTCCTTGATACTTCCCCATGCTGATGGGAATAATTTATCTGGCCCTTAATAACCTTCCAACTTTATATTAGTTCTACTTCACATGTAAGAGGCCTGTGGTCTGGACTCTCTTCTCCATGTCGTTATTACACCTCAGCCTATGATCATTTGGGCCTCTATCTAGCTCTGAAATGCCCATGAGCAGCTTTAGTTTTAGTTCCTGCTCACCACTAAATTTAAATTCTTTTGTTTCTGCCACTTAGGGATTTTTCACTCTTGCTTTCAGCTTGGTTATATATTTATATTATAATGATCTTCCCCTTATTTTCTCTCTTTTATTTTTTGGGGGGTATAGTCCAGATCCCTTTGTGGGTTCTTAATCTGTCAGACTGACTAGAAGTCAATCCCCAAATAACAGTAACTCAAAAAGCAAGAAGGATCTAAAGTGCTAAAAAGTCTAGAGAGATGACCCCTTATAACATCTGATTTAAACAAAACCACTCTAAAGATACCCTACCAGAACTAAATTGTGTCATGAAATCACTTCAGAAATGAACCCAAATATTCAAACCAGTCAACCTAACAGCAAAGAAAGGAACTACAACTATCTTTTAAGCTTTACCTATATTTATTGTCAAATAAAAATTAAACTTCCTACTTTATTATTCTTCTGTTAATTCAAAATAGTACATTTGAAGAGATGTACTACCAAAGAAACAACTTAATAAGTGCTTAATATAAACAAGCTTATTTATATTTACTTGCACTTTGGTGATGATACCAAATTGTTATAAATTTGGGACCAGTACTTTTGACAAGGACTTAAGCTAATATAAATAAAAATAGAAACAAAAATAACTAGCTACACATAGTTTAATACAAGTACTTATATTATGCTAGTGGCAGGCATGACCCAAAAATGCAGAATCAAATCAAACAGCAATCTGTATATAACAGTGTTCCATAAAGACTTTATAAATCATCATCATCATCATCGTCAAAGCAACATACGTTGGAAGATGCTTGGCATGCCTGGTTTATTTCCTTTTGTTTGTGCAGCAGTTTCTGGCTGAGGTACAGGAATTCTACAAAAGATTTAAAAAAAGATAACAAATAGTTAACAAATAGTTATAAAAAGAGACTTGAATGGGAAAAAACTAATTGGTTCCATTCAGAGTTTATTCTAATTCAATACATTTAGAAAATTTATAGGTTTAGTTTCTTAAAGTAATGCATTAGGAATTTAAGGAAAACACATTCAAATTATGAACAAATATCCATACTAACATAATTCAAATACTGCAACAGATTTAAATGTTCTCTTAAGGAGTATTACACAAAAGAAAGTATTCAACTTTATTAAATGTCAACTAAAGATGGATATATATTTCATTCCCTATGATAGGAATTTAAAAATTTGTCCAATGGCCTATTTTCATCTTTGCTTTGTTCAAATGTTCTGGAAAACTATTTGGCCTAACTCTCCAACTTCATTTCAGAGTTTTCTATAAGCCTCATGCTGGTTCAAACCTTCGTGTTTTTCTTTCAGCCAGGAAAAACCCTATGCTCCTTTTCCTTTGCCTAGTTAACTCTTCTTCCTCCTTCAACATTTAGCTCAGGCATTATTTCCTATAAGAAGCCAAACTTGATCTCTAGTCAAGGCTCACTGATCCTTGTATATGCTGCCATAGCACCATGAATAAACTTTATCATAGCATTCATCACACTGTATTAAAATTACTGGTTTTTCAATCTGTCTCTTCTACTAGTTTCTACTATAAACTCTACAAAAATATAGACTTTATTTTTTTTGTATCTCCACAGAATATCCACTCAATAAGTGTTTATTGAACTGAAAAAAAAAGTGAAAAGGGAAGCATCTTATTTTGAAGCTGAGGAGAGAAGCTTGCACTTATAATAAAGACTTCCTTCTTACAAACTTTCAGTATATTTCTATGATGAGCATTTTCTGCTGTTGTATTCCCAAAACTAAAAGCATAAAGCAAAACAGAAGTGTCAGGTTGTAGAATGCCACATAATATTGCTCAACTTATTTTATCAATAGATTTGTCTCTTATAATAGTATTCTTTATTTTACTAATGAGTTATTAATGAATACAAAGAACTAGCTTTCATGAATGAAGACTGCATCCATTTCAATATAAAACTCCAGCAAATAAAAACACATTTTATAGTTGTAATTTTAACTTTTTTTCTGAGTATTGAAAAATGGTATTTCTAGAAATTAGTAAACTGAAAACATCAACTCTGAGAGAGATTTAAATAAATAAAAAATAGTTAAATTACATGTATTTTGAGATCATTAAACAGTATGTATATACTTTTAAATACATGGTGTTATAAAGTGATTTTTTTATCTGAAATAAATAGAAGAAATAGTTTTCCAAACTCTAACAGCATCATTATATTGAATAGAATTTTTTTAAAGTGGCTTAGGGAATTTTTACTGGCATATACAATCATTCATTTGTATGCCTTAAGTGTCTTAAAGGTGAGGGCCTTCATAACAGAAGTGGAGGTATACAATGTCTATGGGTATCAACTGAGGAAACTGAAAAAAAAAAGAGATGGAAAATGAAAATATAAGAAGTATAAAAGGATACCTGAGGAAAGAAAGGGAAAAGATGGCTAAAAGAAGAGACAATAACATTACATATGATGGATAGTGGCCGAATATTATAAAAATTGTCAGAGGCAATAAGCTGTACTCTGACTTTTCCTTTTTCACCAACTTATTGACCTTAGATAGAAGTCATATAGATTATATAGTATGCCATGCCCTCATCTATATAACAGTATTATAGTTAATATTATTGTAGTCTTTCCTACAATACCTTCTGCTTTTCTTAGAAGGAGACACTGATAACGATTTTTAAGGATTCAGATAAACCTGGTATGGTTCATTTTCTCTCTTTATGGAGTAAATATTACCAACAGAATGCAAAGAGTTAAGTTTTAATGTCCCATTGTTATATTTTATTTCTCAGTGCCAACTTTTGAATGAGTTGATGTATTTTGACTACATTTTACTATCTAACATAGAGCACCACGGTTCACTATCTACCATTTGGATTAAAATGTTCTTTGATACAACCTCTTAAATGGTCATATTTATTACTATCATAAATTGTACAAATGGAAGCCGACCAACAGGTAATACAGATATTGGAGTCAGCAAGCCAGGATTTAAAATACAATGATGTGCCAATAGAGTAACATGCCCAGATTCCACAAGGAGAGGGCACAGAAGCTCCATGTTCCCTCTCAGACCTTTCTCTATGTGTCTCCATTTGGCTATTCCTGATCTGTATTCTTTACAATAAAACTGTGATTGTAAGTATAGTGTTTTTCTGAGTTCTTTGCATCATTCTAGTAAGCTATTGACTCTGAGGGGGACATGGGAACTCCTGAATTTGTAGCCACTTGGTTGGAAGTGAGGGTGGCCTGGGGACCAGCTGAACTGTGGCTAGCATCTGAAGTAAGGTCAATCTCGTGGAGGACTAAGCCCTTAAGAGTCTGATGTTAAGTCTGGGTAGTTAGTATTAGAAATGAATCACAGTATAGCTAATTGGGTTGGAAACCCAACAAGAGCTCAATGAACCTAACTGATAGGTTTAATAGCAGATTGGACATAGTGAAAAAGTAAATGGAGTGACAGGTCCAAACTGAAACATGGAATCAAAAACAAAAATGAAATATGTATATGAATAAAAAAGAATGCAGTGTAAGAAACTTGTTGGTCACAGTTAGAAGTGCTAACATATGTGAAATAGGGATCATGGAAAGAGAGGAAATAATGAGGAAGAAAATATATTTGAAGAGATAATGGCAGATGGTTTTCCAAAACTGATGAAAGATATCAACACACAGATTCAAGAAGCTCAGTAGTATAAAACAAAGAAAACCACTCCTTGGCACATCATATTTAAACAGTTGAAAATCAAAGAGAAAATCTTAAAAGCACTCAGAGAAAAAGGACGCAATATCCTTGAAGGAGCAATTAGAAGACATTAGCCTGATTCTTTTTTTTTTTTTTTTTTTTATTTATTTATTTATTTATTTATTTATTTATTTTTGGCTGTGCTGGGTCTTTGGTTCGTGCGAGGGCTTTCTCCAGTTGCGGCAAGTGGGGGCCACTCTTCATCGCGGTGCGGGGACCGCTCTTCATCGCGGTGCGCGGGCCTTTCACTATCGCGGCCCCTCCCGTCGCGGGGCACAGGCTCCAGAAGCGCAGGCTCAGCAGCCGTGGCTCACGGGCCCAGCCGCTCCGCGGCATGTGGGATCCTCCCAGACCAGGGCTCGAACCCGTGTCTCCTGCATTAGCAGGCAGATTCTCAACCACTGCGCCACCAGGGAAGCCCTAGCCTGATTCTTAATAGAAACAATGAAAGCGATAAAACAGTAGAATCAGACATTTAAAAAAATCTGCAACCTAGTGAAAATATCCTTTTAGAAGTAAAGGTGAAATAAAGATGCTTTTAAACAAACAGAAAGAGAGAATATATCATCTGCAAGCTGTACTGAAATAAATGCTGAGAGGAATTCTTCAGTCAGAAGGAAAATGATCCCAGAGAGAAGCATGAAAATACAAGTAGGAATGAAGAGAACCAAAAACAGTGTGGTTAAATATAACTGAAAGCTAACTGTATAAGAAAAACAATACTAATAATGTCCTACAGAATTTAAAATATATGTAGAATTAAAATACAAGGCAAAAATAATGAAAATGGAGACAAATGGAATTGAAGTGTTCTAAGGATCTAGCATTATCAGGAAATGGTAAAATAATTTGTATTTAACTACAATAAGTCAAGTGTTCAGGTTGTAATTTATAGCGTGACCACTGAAGATTATATACCTATCAAATTAAAAGAGGGGAAATTGAATAATTAAAACTATTTGATTAAGCAAATAGTATAAAAATTGATATAAGCCCCAAATACATATCTTCCTCAACTTATGATGGGGTTAAATCCCAATAAACCCACTGTAAGTTGAAAATACCGTAACTTGAGAATGAATTTAATTCACTTAACCTATCAAACATCATAGCTTAGCCTCGCCTACCTTAAACGTGCTCAGAACACTTACAAAAATAGCCAACACTTTGGCAAAATCACCGAACACAAAGCCAATGTTATAATAAAGTGTTGCATATCTCATGTAATTTATTGAATACTGTATTGAAAGTGAAAAACAGAATGGTTGTCTGGATACAGAATGATTGTATCAGTTCTTTACCCTTGTGATCGCATGACTGACTGGGAGCTGTGGCTCACTGTCACTGCCCCACATCACAAGAGAGTATAGTACTGCATATCACTAGCCCGGAAAAAGATCAAAATTCGGAATTTAAAGTATGGTTTCTACTGAATGTGTATCGCTTTCGCATCATTGTAAAGTTGAAAAATCATAAGTTGAACCATCATAAGTTGGGGACCATCTGTATCATTAACTCCATTAAAAGTGAATGGAGAGTGATATCAGCATCATGGCAAAGGGAGACGCTCTCTTTGTCTCTCTCCTTCTATTTACTATCAGTAAAACATCCACGACTCAACAAAAGTGCCTCTGCCCAACACACCAGGACACTGGAGAATTCCACATATCTGTACACCTAAAGGTGGGTGGACTAGAACACACAGAGGAGGTGGAACTTGGGGAACAGTGGAGGTGGTACCTGCAATCCTGGTCCACCAGCCATGGCAACTGAACCTGCAGTCCCAGAAAACCCAGTAGCGACAGGGGAGGCAGTGAATACAACTCTGGCCTCCTGGCTGCAGTGGTGCCCACAGCCACAGATAACTGGGCAGCAGTGGCAGTAGGGTCTGGGACCCTGTCTCTCCAGCTGTGGAGGTGCCCATGACTCTCTTCCCTCGCCCCCTGCTTACAGTGGCAGAGTCCTCAAACCTGACAATACTGAACAGAGCAGAGGTTCCTGTGCCACCTGAGCTATCTCCCATCCTGCAGTGGGAGTGCCTGCAACTCAGGAGGTCCTAAACATGGCAGAATTGTCCACCATCCTGGTGTGCCAGGCAGTGACACCAGCCACACCAGCAGCAGCATGGCACCAACGACACTGGAGGCATAAGCAGTGACAACTAGGGCACTGGCTGATACCTCTGACGGAGGCGGTGGAAAGTGGAAAGTGCTGACTGTCAAACATAACCAGAGGGAGCTCAGGTAAGAGAAACCAAAAACTTGTGGTATAGCACCACCTACTGGAAGATAAAAGAAGGGCCTAACCTGTTGAATTGTTAGAAACAAGAAAAAAAAAGCTTTACCTAAAGAAGAAAGGTGTTTGCCACTTGAAATGAGCTAGCAGAGGAACAACTCATCAAGCACCATGAAGAACCACAGTAACACTGTACCACAAAAAGAAAATGACAATTCTCCAGAAACCAAACAAAATCACAGAATATTGTGATCTAACTGATAGAAAATTCAAAATGGCTATTATAAAACTCAGTGAGCTACAAGAAAACTCAGAAAGTTCAGTGAGTTCAGGAATAAAATTAATGAACAAAAGGAATACTTTACCAAAGAGACTGAAACTAAAACGAACTAATCAGAAATTCTGGAGCTGAAGAACTCAGTAAACGAGTTGAAGAATGCATTACAAAGCACTGGAAATAGAGCAGACCACATGGAAGAGAGAATTAGTGAGCTTGAAGACAGAAATATAGAAATGATACAAGTAGAAGAGGAAAGAGAATTAAAATATATTTTTTTAAATGAGTAAATTCTACGAGAGCTAGCTGACCCTTTTAGGAAGGGCAATAGTAGGGTAATGGACATCCCAGAAGGAGAAGAGAGGGAGAAGGGAGCAGAGAGTTTATCTAAAAAAATAATAGCTGAGAATTTCCCAAGTCTGGGGAAGGAAGTGGATATACAAGTCCATGAAGCTAAGAGAAAACCTAATTGCCTCAATGCAAAAAAAGACCTTCTCCAAGACCCCTTATACTAAAACTGCCAAAAGTCAATGACACAGAAAGAATTTTAAAGGCAGGGGGAAAAGGATGGTAACCCACAAAGGAACCCACATTAGGCTATCAGCAGATTTCTTAGCAGAAACTCCACAGGTCAGTGGAGGGAGTAGAATGACATTCTCAAAATACTGAAAGATAAAAACTGCCACCCAAGAATACTCTATCCAGCAAAGTTATCATTCAGATATGAAGGAGAAATAAAGAGTTTCCCAAACAAAGCTGAGGGAGCTCATTAACACTAGATCTGCCTTATGAGAAATGTTGAAAGGAACTCTTCTACCAGAAACAAAAAGGCAAAAAAGGACACAAAACTTTGAGTAAGGTAAAAAATAGACAGAATCAGAAAACTGTAACTCTATATCAGAATAGGTTTTTGTTTTTAATCTTTTAGGCCATGTCTCATGGCATGTGGGATCTTAGCTCCCCGACCAGGGATTGAACCCGTGCCCCCTGTGTTGGGAGCGCAGAGTCTTAACCACTGGACTACCAGGGAAGTCCCCAGAATAGGTTTTTTAACATTTTACTATAGCATAAAGGTTAAAGGGGAAAAAAGAAGAAAACATAACTATAGCTACTTCACTTTGGTAACAAACTCACAACATAAAGAGGGGTAATTTGAGAAACAAAAACACGAACAGGGATGAGGAAAAGGACGTAACCTATATAGGTAAATGAAGATAAGATGCTATCAGCAGAAAAGGAACTATTTTATCTATGAGATGTTGTATACAAACCTGATACATAAAACATAAATCTAAAGCAGAGACAGAAAACATAAAAAAAGAGGAAACTGAGAAAAACATCATAGAAAACCACCAAGCCAAAATGGTAGATTGAAATACAAGGAAAAATAAACAATGGAGATATAGAGCAATGAGAAAACAAAAGAATAAATGGCAGTACTAAGTCCTCATCTATCAATAATCACCCTAAATGTAAATGGATTGAATTCATGAGGCAAAAGACAGAGTGGTTGGATGGATTAAAAAACAAGACACAATTATATGCTGCCTCCAGGAGACTCATCTCGGCTCTAAGGACAAACATAAACTCCAAGTAAAGGGATGGAAGATGATGCTTCAAGCAAATTGCAGCCAAAAGAAAGCAGGTATAGCCACACTCACATCAGACAAAATAGACTTCAAGCCAAAAAAGGTAACAATAGACAATGGACAGTATATAATGATAAAGTGGACAATTCATCAAGAAGACATAACAGTGATTAATATATACGCACCTAACATTAGGACCACCAAAATACAGAAAGCAAATATCAACAGATTTAAAAGGAGAAATTGACAACAACACAATAATAGTAGGGAACTTTAACATCCCACTTACATCAATGGATAGATCATTCAGACAGAAAGTCAACAAAGAAACAGTAGCCTTAACTGAAATATCAGACCAGATGGATTTGATAGATTTGTATAGAACATTCCATCCAAATGCTGCAGAAAACACATTTTTCTCAAGTGCATGGGAAACTTTCTCAAGGACAGACCATATATTGGAACCCAAAACAACTCTCAATAAATTTTAAAAGATTTGAAATCATATCTTTTCAAAAGTATCGTTTCTGATCAAAATAGTATGAAACTAGAAACCAACTACAAGAAGAAAGCTAAAAAAAATCGCAAATGTGTGGACACTGAACAACATGCTAATGAACAACTATTGGGTCAGTGACGAAATCAAAGGAGAAATCAAAAAATACCTGACAACAAATCCAAATGAAAATTCAACAAAGCAACATCTAAGGGATGCAGCAAAAGTGGTACTAAGATGGAAGTTTACAGCAATACAGGCTTACCTCAAGAAACAAGAAAAATACCAAATAAATAATTTAAACTTACATCTAGAGGAAGTAGAAAAAGAAGAACAAATGAAGCCCAAAGTCAGTAGATGGAAGGAAGTAATAAAGATCAGGCCAGAAATAAATGAAATAGAGACTAAAAACAAAAAACTATAGAAAAGATCAATCCAACAGAGCCAGTTCTCTGAAAAGATAAACAAACTTGAGAAACCTTTAGCCAGACTAAGAAAAAAAGAGAAGACTCTGATAAATAAAATCAAAAATGGAAGAGGAGGGACTTCCCTGGTGGCGCAGTGGTTAAGAATTCGCCTGCCAATGCAGGGGACGTGGGTTTGATCCCTGGTCCGGGAAGATCCCACGTGCCACGGAGCAACTAAGCCCGTGCGCCACAACTACTGAGCCTGCACTCTAGAGCCCACGAGCCACAACTGCTGAGCCCGCGTGCCACAACTACTAAAGCTCGCACACCTAGAGCCCGTGCTCCGCAACAAGAGAAGCCACCGCAACGAGAAGCCCGCGCACTGCAATGAAGAGTAGCCCCCGCTCGCCGCAACTAGAGAAAGCCCGCGCACAGCAACGAAGACCCAAGGCAGCCAAAATAAATAAAAATAAATTTTTTAAAAAAATGGAAGAGGAGAAATAACAACAGATACCACAGAAATACTAAGGCTTATAAGACAATATTACGAAACAGTTATATGCCAACAAATTGAACAACCCAGAAGAAATGGACAAGTTCTTAGAATCATACAACCTTCCAAGACTGAATCAAGAAGAAATAGAAAATCTGAATAGACTGATCACTAGTAAAGTGATTGAAACAGTAATCAAAAACCTCCCTCCAAAACAAAAGTCCAGGACCAGACAGCTTCACAGGTGAATTCTACCAAACGTTCTAAGAGGATTTAATACCTATCCTTCTCAAACTCTTCCAAAAAATTGAAGAGGAGGGAACGCTTCCTAATTTTAAATGTCCATATCACCTAAAACAATTTACAGATTCACTGCCGTCCCTATCAAAATCCCAAAGGCATTTTTCACAGAAATAGAACAAAGAATTCTAAAATTTATTTGGAACCAAAACAGACCGCGAATAACCAAAGCAATCATGAGAAAAAAGAACAAAGCTGGAGGTATCATACTTCCTGATTTCAAACTATATTACACAGCTATAATAATCAAAACAGCATGGTATTTGCAGAAAAACTGATACATAAATCAATGAAATAGAATTGAGATATCAGAAATAAACTCATACATAAATGAACAATTAATTTATAACAAAGGAGCAAAGTACATACAGTGGGGGAAGGAATCTCTTCAATAAATGGTGTTGGGAAAACTGGACAGCCACATGCAAAAAAATGAAAATGGACCATAATCTCACACCACACACAGAAATCAACTCAAAATGGGTAAATGAATTGAATGTAGGCCCTGAGACCATAAAACTCCTACAAGACGACATTGGCAGTATGTTCTTTGACAGCGGTCTTAGCATAATCTTTCTAGGTAGGTCTCCTCAGGGAAGGGAAACAAACCCAAAAATAAACACAAATGGGACTACATCAAACTAAAAAGCTTCTGCACAGCAAAGGAAACCATTAATAAAATGAAAAGACAACCTACCAAATGAGAGAAGATATTTGCAAATCACATATCCCATAAAGGGTTAATATCCAAAATATATTAAAAAACTAATACAACTCAGCCTCAAAAAACTAAACAACCCGATTAAAAAATGGGCAGAGGACCTGAACAGACATTTTTCCAAAGAAAACATACAGATGGCCAACAGGCACATGAAAAGATGTTCAACATCACTAATTATCAGGGAAATGCAAATGAAAACCACAGTGAGATATCACCTCACACCTTCACACCTGTCAGAATGGCTATTATCAAAAAGACAACAAATAACAAGTGTTGGTGAGGATGTGGAGAAAAGGGAACACTCCTACATTATTGGTCGGAATGTAAATTGGTGCAGGCACTATGGAAAACAGTATGGAGATTCCTCAAAAAATTAACAGAACTACCATATGATCCAGCTATCTCACTTCTGGGTATTTATCCAAAGAATACGAAAACACTAATTTGAAAAGATATATGCACCCCTATGTTCTCAGCAGCATTATTTGCAGTAGCCAAGATATGGAAACAACCTAAGCCCATCAACAGATGGATGGATAAAGATGTGATATATACAATGCAATACTCCTCAGCCATAAAAAAGATGAAATCTTGTCATTTGTGACAACATGGATGGACCCTGAGGTTATTATGCTAACTGGAATAAGTCAGACTGGGAAAGACAAATACTGTATGATCTCTCTTATCCGTAGAATAAAAAAAAGAGAGGCAAAAAGTGTTTATTTTTTTGTAATTCCCCATTTTAAACTCATGTTCAATTAGTCCATGCTGAGCATGGCAGATAAGAGAGCTTCCGTTATGGGTTGAATTGTGTCCCCTCAAAATTCATGTTGAAGTCCTAACCACCAGTATCTTGGAATGTGACCTTATTTAGATATAGGGTCACTGAAGATGTAATTAGTTAAGATGAGGTCATGTTGGATTAGGGTGGGCCCCTAGTCCAACATGACTGACGTCCTTATCAAAAGGGGAAACTTGGACACAGATACAGATTGGAGTGATGTTTCTACAAGCCAAGGAAGGCCAAAGATGGCTAGCAAACCACCAGATGCTAGGGGTGAGGCATGGGGCAGATTCTTCCTCACAGCCCTCAAAAGGAATCCACCCTGCTGACATCTTGATTTTGGACTTACAAAGCTGTGAGACAAATTTCTATAGTATAGGCCAAACAGTTTCTGGTACTTTGTTATAGCAGCCCTAGAAAAGTAATAGATTTTGGTACCAGGAAGTGGTGTGCTGCTGTAACAAATACATAAAAACGTGGAAGTGGCTTGGAATTGGGTATTAAGTGCAGGCTGGAAGAGTTTTGAGGTGCATAACAGAAAAAACCTAGATAGCCTTGAAGAGAATGTTGGTAGAAATATGGATTTTGAAGGAGAATCTGTTGAGGGCGCAGAAAGAAAAGAGCTGTAGAGAAAGTTTCTGCAGTCTTAGAGAATACACTCATTGTCATGAACAGAACTAGAAATATGAATGTAAAAGGTGCTTCTGGTGAGGTCTCAGACAGAAATAAGGAACGTGTTATAGGAAACTGGATGAAAGATAATCCTTGATATAAAGTGGCAGAGGACATGGCTGAATTGTGCTCTGTTGTATAGAAAGTGAAACTTGTATGTGATGAACTTGCATATTTAGATGAAGAGATTTCTAAGCAAAGTATTGAAGGCACAGCCTGGTTTCTCCTTGCTGCTTATAGTAACATATGAGAGGGGAGAGAAAAGTTGAAAAGGGAATTGTTAAGAAAAAAATAACCAGAATTTCAATACTTGGAAAATTCTAAGCCTATCCATATTGCAAAACATAAGAAAGCTTGCTTTGGAAAGAACACTAAGGGCATTGCTAGATAACCATTTGCCCAAGAGACTGTGATTTGTGGATCCAGTCAACCATCTCAGTAGGCATGCTGTTAGCTTTGACTGAAAGAAACATAGGTGGGAAGAAACGAAGGAATGCAATTCCATTGGACTTCTGGGATTCTGCAGTCAGGAAATGAGCTGCTAGAGATATCCAGCTGTGACCAAGTATTATCCTTCAAGAAAAGGGAAAAATGACCCTGAGGGTGAGGCCACTTCCTCAGTTCTAGAGGGCAGGGACACCTCCTCAATTCTAGAAGCCAGGGCCACCTTCCCAGTTCCAGAGTGCAAAACCACCACTCAGTGCTAAGGGGGTGGGGCTGCCATCCCAGTGGGCCCAGAGGACACAGTATTCTGCCAGGGAGGATAATTCTGGGGCCTTAATGCCAAATGGAGTTTGCCTAATTAGGTTTCAACAAGGTTTCTGTGATCCATAACTCCGTTATTTCCAGTTTCTCCCTTTTGAAATGGGAATACCCGTCCTATGCCTGTCCCACCATTGTATTTTGGACAGAATGAAACATGTCTAGTTTCATAGGTTCACAGATGGAAAAGAATTTTGCCCCAGGATGAATTACCCTGCATCTCATCCATACATGATTTATATGATATTTAGGACTTAAGAGTTGATGTTGGTATAGATTAAGACTTTTGGGGATGTTGTGATGGGATGAATGTATTTTGCATGTGAGAAGGACATGAATTTTTAGAGGGCAGACTGTTATGGATTGAATTATGTCCCCACCAAATATCACTGTGACTACCAATATGTAACCAATTACATCTTCAATGACCCTAAGAATATGACTTTATTTGGTTGCAATTGGTTTAGATGAGTTCATACTAAAGTAGACCAGTACTCCAGAGTGGGTCCCTAATCCAGTATGGCTGGTGTCCTTAAAAATTTGGACACATATGCACACAGGGAGAATGCCACATGAAGATGAAGGCAGAGATTGGGGTGATACTTCCATAAGCCAAGGAATGCTAAAGATTGCCACTAAACCACTAGAAGCTAGGGGAAATGCATGGAACAGATTCTTCCTCATAGCCCTCAGAGGGAACCCACCCTGCCTATATCTTGGTCTTGGACTTTGGCAGCCCTAGAAAACTAATACAATGTCTAGTAGACTTGCTCATTTTACAGGATAGAAACAAATTAAAAAGTATATGCCATGTATATACGTAATACAAATGACTTACAGTCCTTGTAGAGTTCTTTTTTTCTTGGGAGGGCTCAAACTTGCAGATGTAGTATGACAACACTGAGAACTCACAGGACCATCATCTTGAGGTTTTCCATCTCTTTCTTGACTTTGACTTTCTCTTCTAGCTGCTTGGGATGTTGAGGGTCGGTCAGCATTCTAAAACCAAAAATTTGAAGAAAACGTTCAAAACTGATTCACAAAAATTATTTCTCTCTTAAAAGACTCTGTAATTTTAGTTTACCCATTTTTCATAACTTAAGAGTTGTGACAAAACTTTGCAATCGTAACAATGCTTTTATAAAGTTGATTTATCTTAATCCATCTGCTATTAAAATATTTTAATAAAAGTCCTTCTTATACTAGTATAACTGTAAAGCTGGATTAGATGCTTATTTCTGTAAGAACAGTAATCTTAGAAATAACTTTTAAAAAGATAAGCTCATGGAAAAATTAACTTATTTGTCTTGATTTTGCCTAGATTCTAGAAGTGGCCTCTTCTGTAGCATTTATCCTACAAGAGTCATTGCTACCTCTTATAGAACCTGGGTAGAACTGCCAAGACTGACAATAGAGCTAAAAACTCCCGGTAGGAGTGTGCCTATACCTTTGGCCTAGACAAAAGGAAGGAAAACAACATAACCATATATACCACCTGGAAATTTAAATAAAGACAATCATGATAGGCTCATATTACACAGAAAACACAAACAAGATACCAAGTTTTGAGGGCAGCCCAGACTGCTCCAAAATAAATGACATAAAAAGGAAACAAACTAAAAATGATTTTTTTTCTTTTAGGTTTACATCATTAAGAGTTAATACATGTGAGTTCTGAATGAAATTTACAAGATACCAGTTGCGATTATAAACACAGTGCTTTCAGAGATATACTATTAATTCTCCGGCACCATACCCGTAGTGTTTCAGATGCTGAGGCACTTTCAGTTGCACCGCTATAGGGGACATACTTTATAACAGTAATTATCCCCTGAATTGCAATGCGCTTTTTTTCCCTATACTGCAAGACTTCAATCTCCTTCCTCACTTCACTTATAGCTGTGAAGAACGACTCAACTGCAAAAGAGTAATTCCAAGGAAACTGTAAGTTTTAAAGAACTGAAATGACAAAAATAAGAATTAGTTTTGCAATGTAATTTCACAACATGAAAATTATAAACTTGCTACATAACTTAAATATGTGAGACTTTGTGTTTATATTTGGCAATCTCTTATGTAATTTCAGTAAAATTGGCAAAACACATTTGTCAGTTAAATTGTGATACGGCCTTCTAGTCTGGTGTCTTAATTTGAAACAGAAATTTTACATATTGAACATAATTTATATATCATACTTCAAACTATAAAGTGTTGCCTAGCCACTGCATAGAAACACACATTTTGTTTAATATTTTCTGTATTCTATATGCTATTTACAGCATATACTACATATTGCTGGCATTATGAAGTACAGGAGAGTGTCAATATTTAGATGATGATAGGTCAGTATTTCAAAGTTTCTCTTTTTTCCAAAACCATGCATTATCCCATAGCTTTTCAAAAATAATATAATTATGTTAAAGTTTTCAAGCTTTTCAAAAATAATATACTTATGTTAAAGTTTTCAACTGTCATATCTTAATTCTACTAAAATAATGTTAGGCCTCTCATTAATACTTATTCTGAATCTCACTGATTTTGGTATCATTTTTATTTAAAGGTAGAGCTCAATTGTGTTATATCCAATACACAGTTGGCCCTCCATATCCACAGGTTTTGCAAACCTGCGGATATAAAGGGCCTACTGTATTCTGAGGGCCTACTGAGCCATTTTATATAAGGGACTCGAGCATCTGCAGATTTTGGTATCCATGGGGGCTCCTTGAACCAATGCCCTGCGGACACTAAGGGATGTCTATATATCATTCCACAAGAGTCGCCTAATACAGTTGTCAGTACCTTGGTATCAAATTGTCCAGTGTCTCCTCTGATATCTTTAGTCTAAGTAGTGTTATAAGAGTTGGGATCTACCAACTCAGATTTGATCTCAATGACCTTAAATCAAGATATTACCTCCATTTAGTCATAGTCTATTTAAACTCCTTCTTTTCTTGCAGTCTAATAAAATCAAAATATTAACCTTTATGGGGCATGACATATGTTTTTAGATCTTGATAAAGATCAAATTATTACCAGTGAGTGTTGCTACACTTTGGCTCACTCCCATTAAAGAATAAAGATGACTAACTGATATGGCATATACCATACATATCACATATAAACATATAAGGGACTAGCAATTACATCAGTACCTTTAACAGAAATATTATACTTCGAAAATGTTTCTGGCACTGGTGGATAGGGGTAATATCCACCAATAACAGTGTTCTTCAATTCCCCAGAATCGGTCTTTGTTTTAATCCACTGAAAAAAGTTTTTTACCTTGGTATAGTTGGTATACGGCTGGCCTCTATGACCTTCTTGCAGGAAGGGTAAAGTGCAAAAATATGAGGAATAAAAAAAAAAAAGAGAGAGAACTCACTGTAATAAACCACCTGGACTTTTTTGAGTATAAAAACAGTTTAATATAAAATCATTCTTATAGCACCAAGAAAAGAAGTTAACTTATTCACTATGTAGCAGATAATTATACTGAATATGCATATGAAAATTATCAGTTACCAAATCCTAAGTCAAGAAGGAAATCAGACATATTAGTTTACATGGACTAAACTGTAACTGTCTACAGGACATCGAAAAGCCAGAAGAAAAAGAAAACTAATAGTCTGGCTTTTGCTAACTATCCAACTGGTTAGCATCTTCTTAGAACATTGATTATGTTTTAACCTGAAGGTATGACATCATGTATTAACTAAATTGCCTGTGAATATAGCTCAGCATTTAAGTTCATGTTTTTGAAACATACTTAAAAGTGTCATTCACATCTGATATTATTAGTATATATTAGATCTGATAGTATTCATATTTATAAAATGAGGTATGGACAAAGATGTGTGTTACATCCTTCCTAGGACTCTTCTTTTGACAAATTTCCTAATTACCAACATGGTAGCATTCTAGTAAATACATCATTCCATAGTACTCCCTCACTCATCTGAAAACTTTTATCTTTACTATTTTGCCCCCCTTATCCGAGGGAATAGAGAAAAATAGTATACTTGTAGATAAGTAGTGAGACTTTTCTTGCTATATAAGTAAAATGCGAGATCTGGGGACCAAAATTTAATGCACATTTTTGTTTTATTTAATATTTAAAAACTGTTGTTAATTGAATCCATATTGTGATACAGGGCCCAACAGTCTTCAATCTATGAAGCAATTTATGATTATCTAACTTCTCACGTCAAGCAGGAATTAAAGTTAACCAAAGGACATAAACAAAATTCTTCAGTAAGTCACAAAATCATTGCTCTAACTGTAAATAATCTGGAAGCAATAGATTTCATAGGCTAAATATTCTTTCTTAAACCATTCTTATAGTGAGAAAGGAGTTCAAAATAAAGCTATCTTGTGGTTGAATCTTACAATAGAAAAGTTAATTTAATGAAGAGAAAATACATTAGATTTCCAATAAAGTATATACAAAGAAAATGCTCACCAGTAATAAACATGCAACTCTCATTTGTAGTAGTGAGGTAAAGCAGTTTAGGTACTTGAGTGTCATTTCTGACAACTTTCAACTGTGTACACATGAAATGTGCCACTGTAGAAAATGAAAACACTTATGAAATTATTTCTGCATTTCAAATGGGAATACCAAGATCAGGATCTAACAGAGTGCTTCTCAAAGTTTAATGAACTGAGGAATCACCTAGGACAATTGTTAAAATGCAAATTCAGATTAAAGTAGTTTTAGTGTAGGGCCTGAGATTTTCCACCGCTAATGAGCTCCTGGGTGATACTAGTGCTGCCAGTCCTTTGACCACACTTGGAGCAACAAAGATCTAACACTTAACCTTTTCCTTTAAATAAAGGATCTAACACTTAACTTTTCCTTTAGAAAGTACAACGGCCGCACCTAACTGAAGTCACTGCTTGCTGGACAGTTGAAGACGGCAAGAGTCTTTCTAATTGGCCACACAACTGAATGTGAATAGTTATTTTCTACAGAGAAAAAAGCTGAGTTCCTCCATGATGCTTCCACTGATTAACCCAATCTAACACTGATCCCTGAATTACTCTGACTCCTTCCATCAGATAGGGCTACACAATATTAATTTGAAATTAATAAAATAAATTTTCCTTTAATTCAAAAACTGTACAAAGATGTGAGTATTCATGATTAAAGATATTGATATAAGAATATGAAAGAAACCTCTAATTCTAATTTCATGGTTGTTAAAAATCAGACATTTGGACCTAACACCTTCTGGCTGTTTGACATCCCTCTGGACCTTTGTTTCCTCACCCGTAAATTTGTAAAAACATCACCTGTTTAAAAGGTAACTGGGAGTACAAAATGAGATAATATCTATGAGCAACTGGTATATAGTAAACGCTCAAAATTACTTCCCCTTAGTTCTTCACTTTCCTTAGTCAAAAGTAAACAAGATGCCCTACTACCAAAGGATTCTGGTATTATTCCAGAAGACCCTTGGTCATGTTCCCCTTCATAGGCCTGAAGCCCCCTTAATACCCACCATTTATTTTATGATTTTGTTCCTTCACTCTTGGTCAAAAGATGAAAATGAATTGTGATTATTGTCAACTATTGTACTAGAGTAAATCTCACCAAGGTCCATACAAACCTTTCTTAAAAGATATATTTCACATTTTCACAAGAAATAGAACGTGCATGGATGGCAACATTTCTGTGAAAAATCGTTATCCAAAACCTGTGTCAGTTTGTTGTTTAAAGTGGCTACAAAGAGAGAGGGACCTGGCCCTAAAGCCCATCTAAATTGTTATCAGGGATCATCACAACCAATCATCTGTGTGCCCTGAGAGAAGTTATATGAAAGGTCATGGCCCCACTTACCTTGGAAGCCCATGCCTTGGTTTTGGCCAAAACTCTCTTTCTGCCCTCTCCTCCAATAACAGTTGGGGTGATGTTCAGTTCTACTCATATATATTTACAAAATTTAATCCCACAAGCAGAGGGTGGATTCTAATGAGGTAATATCCGAATGGTGTGTAATACTGTTTTACAACAGAGAATAAAGGGGTAGCAGAACAGCCCTGTATATGGTCTCTAGGTCTCCTGATATTCTACAATTTCTATCTTGTTGCTCATTAAAAAAGAATACATGTAGTCAAGATTGGGAATTTCCCCAATGTTGGCAAGCACTTAACAATCAGTATGTTATCCACATAATCATTTGGAAAATAGGAAAATAGCACACCAATACCTAAAATAGCTTTATGTCACAAATTCAAATAAGGAAAAATTCACTGAAGTTGTTAAAAAGTATTAGATATACTTTTATCCTTATCATAGTAGATCTGAAGACTAACTTGTTATATAAAACACATAATAGGACATACTTAAAATGTCTTCAAATAAATAAAAGTAGTGGAAAAAATCAACACCAAATTAAGTAAAATATTGACCAGCTGGTATAACACCACCAACCTAATATTAATTCCATACTCAAATGACATCATACTTACCACTGTCATTATTTAATTACACAGTATGCCAATCCTCTACTACTTAATTCTACATTAGTAAAGGCTTCATTGTGTTTAATGGGGTCTACTAAGTCGATTTCCAAATGGATACAAAGGAAACAGACTATGTTTTAGTTTCACTGAATTTTAAGTTTTTATGTCTAAAATGCTAAAAATGGGAATTGATAAGAGCACCTGTTTTCTGAAAAACTAGTTTCAATCCCAAATTAATTCTGAATAGAAAACCAGAAGGTGGTTAATATCTGTTAATACCAATTATAATATTAATATAGAAAAAACTTAAACATGCTATCAGACTGCTTGAATTTGCTAACTCAATATCATGGCATTCTGTAAGTAAGTCAGTATACTCTATCATTTTTTTTAAGTTAATGCCCCCACTTCCAAAAATAAAATGATAAAAATATTGAAACTGGGTACTTGGGTAAATATTTTCAAAGACTTCTGGCTGAGATGTAGAAAACAGTTCCACTATAAATGGTTGTTCGGAAGTCCCATCAGCAATGTGAATCCAGCGATATGACCAAAACTCTTCACGGCTTTCTATATGGATAGAATGTTAGAATAAATGAAGGTAACTGATTATGCACATATGAACACAGAATTATTCACTGAAATACTTTTTATGACTTTCAATATCAAAAGCTTACCCTTCTTTTTTGACCGCTGGACTCTTCCTACATAAACTAAAACGCCAATAACATCACAGATACTATTTTGTGGCATATCATCCAGTTCTGATCTAAAAAAAGCAAAATTATTAAATAGATATTGTATTTTTAAACAGTGAAAAAGCGTTCTACAAATATGACTGTGAAAATGCACATCTATCTAACTGTTACAGCATAATTTTGGGTAGATTCTGAGCAAATTACAATACATTGTTTCAGTAACAAATATCGAAAATTAATATTTGAGATATTTTACAAGAAGCTATTTTACCTTGTGATAAAACGGTAGTTTAATTTTGGCAATCTCCATTCTGATTTCACCTGCTCTTCTGGAATGATAATTATATTAGTTGGAGGATCTCGAAGGTTCAGGCAGATTTCTGAAAAACAAATATATTACTTTAGTATGATATTTAATACATATAAAACAATATACGCATATAAATCACACAGCAAAAAATAGATTGAACACTTTTGAGCCCACCACTAAACCTAACAACTAGATCATTATCAATAGCTTTCTTCTACCTATTCCGACATTATCACATCCACTTATCTCCCCAACTAAAGGTTAACCGTACCTTAAATTTTGTGTTTCATCATATACTTAATTTAAAAAAGTTTTTTTTATCACTTACGTGTTCTTGCCCAGATAGTATACTGTTTGAATTTCTTTGTTTTTGAACTTTAAATGAATGGAATTTTACCATAATGCAGTATTCTAGGGCTACTTTTTTCACTTAACTTTATGGTCCTAAAATTCATCCATGCACCTGCATGTAGCAATTTTTTTCTCATTTCTACTGCTGAATAATGTTCCAGAGTGTTGATATACTACAATTTTATTTACTCTTTATCGTATTGCTGGACATCTGGATTATTTCCAGCTTTTGTTGTTACAAACATGGTCACTATGAGCTTTTTTCTACATATCTCCTTGTACACACAGGCAAAAGCTTTCTAAGGTATTATATCCAGGAGGGAAACCCTGGATTGTAAAATATGCAAATGCCCCACCCTATAGGATAATTTCAAACTATTCTAAAGTAGTATTTATTATTTATTTATTAATATTAATAAATATTTACTGAATATTAAATATTTATTTAAACTATTAACAGTTCCAGCAGTGATGTGCAAGTATTCCCACTGAGCCACATCCTCTCCAAATTTTGGTACTGTTAAAATTTTTTTTTTTTTTGGCCTCACCACGCGGCATGCGGAATCTTAGTTTCCTGACCAGGGATCGAACCTGTGTCCCCTACAGTGGAAGTGCAGAGTCTTAACCACTGGACCGCAAGGGAAATCCCTAAATTTCTTATTTTTTATCAGTCTAATGACAGAAAATGACAATTTGCTGTGGTTTTATTTTGCACTTCCCTTATTACTAATTATGTTCAACAACATTTCATATACCTATGGTTCATTCATGCATCCTTTTCTGTGAAATACCTGTTCATATTTTTGCCCATTTTTCTACTGGATTGTCTTTCTCTTATTTATTTGTATTACTTCTTTATATATATGTTGAATACTACTCCCTTGTTGATTATACCATTGCAAATATCTTCACCCAGTTTTTGGATTGTTTTTTCATTTTGGGGGGCTGTCTCTTGATGAACAAAAGTTCTTAATTTTAATGTAGTTAGGTTTATTAATCTTTCTTTTATGGCTACCATTTCTGTGTCCTATCCAAAAAATCCTTCCTTATCCCAAAGTCAAACAGACACTTTCTATAAGTTCTTCTAAAAGTTTTGCCTTTCACATTTAAGTATTTGATATACCTGAAATTTATTTTTATACGGTATGAGTTAGGGATATAATGTCATTTTTTTCTCATATAAAATCAATTGTCTCAATACTATTTACTGAATGGCTCTTCCTTCCTTGATGATCTGCACAGCACATCTGTTGTATATCAAAATTTTATACGTCTAGGGCTGTTTCTTGACTTTGTATTATGATTTGCTGGTCAGTTTGTCTATATCTATACCAATACTACATGGTTATACTTTATAATAATTCTTGATATTTGTAGGACAAGTCCTCATTCCCTCTTCAGCCCCTTATTCTTTTTCTTCAGAGATGTCCTAACTATTCTTGATAATTATGTGCTTCCATATAAATTTTAGAATCAGTTTGTCAGTTCCAGAAAAAAAAATTCGATGGAATAGCACTAAATTTATAGATCAATTTGGGGGAACTTGACATACTTATGAAACTGAGACTAACCTCCTGCCTGGGAACACGGGATATTTCTCCATTTATTTAGGGACTCTTTAGTATCTTTCAAAAAGTATTAAAATATTCTCCAAATAGGTCTTACATATCTTCTGTTAGATTTATTTCTAGATACTTTATAGTTATTTTTGACAAGGTAAATTATGTTTTTAAAATTGTAATTTCTAACTCTTTGTTACTGGAGTGTACAAAATCAACTGACTTTGGTATATTGCTGTTACAGCTAGCTTTGCCAATATCTTATTTTTTCCCTCTCTCTCTTTTTTTTTTTGGCCGCACCATGCAGCTTGTGGGATCTCACTTAGTTCCCCGACCAGGGATTGAATCTGGGCCCTCGGCAGTGAGAGTGCATAGTCCTAACCACTGGACTGCCAGGGAATTCCCTATTTTTTTCAATTTTATTGAAGTATAGTTGATTTACAATATTGTGTTAGTTTCAGGTATATAGCAAAGTGGTTCAGCTTTATTTATATTTATATTTATATATATATATATATATAAAGTATATATACATATATTAATTTATAAATATATTTCTAAATATATATTTATATATATATTTCAGATTTTCCATTATAGGTTATTATAAGATATTGAATACAGTTTCTTGTGCTATACAGTAAATCCTTGTTGCTTATCTACTTTATGTATAGTAGTTTGTATCTGTTAATCCCTTTTTCCTAATTTATCCTTCCCCCCCTCCCTTCCACTTTGGTAACCATAGTTTGCTTTCTATGTCTGTAAATCTGTCTCTGTTTTGTAAATAGATTCATTTGTATTATTTTTTAGATTCTACATATAAGTGGTATCATATAATATTTGTCTTTCTCTGTCTTACTTCACTAAGTATAATATTCTCTAGGTCGATCCATGTTGCTGCAAAAGGCAATATTTCATTCTTTTTTATGGCTGAGTAATATTCCATTGTATTGATTATATATATATATATATATATATATATATATATATATATATATATATAATACCACATCTAAGCCAATCGTCTGTTGATGGGTACTTGTTTCCATGTCTTGGCTATTGTAAATAGTGGTGATATGAACACTGGGGTGCATGTATCTTTTTGAATTAGAGTTTTTGTCTTTTCTGGATATATGCCCAGGAGTGGGATTACAGGATCATATGGTTAACTATTTTTAGATTTTTAAGGAACCTCCATACTGTTCTCTATAATGGCTGCACCAATTTACATTCCCACCAACAGTGCAGGAAGGTTCCCTTTTCTTCACACCCTCTCCAGCATTTATTATCTGTAGACTTTTTGATGATAGCCATTCTGACCAATGTGAGGTGATACCGCATTGTGGGTTTCTTATTATTTTTAATACTTTGTGTTATCTTGGATTTTCTTTGTAGAAGATCTAATTTGTGAATAATGACAGTTTTGTGTTTTTCTTTAAAATTCTTATGCCTTTGGTGGGTGGCCAAGATGGTGGAGTAGGAAGACCCTGAACTTACCTCCTCTCGTGGACACACCAAAAGTACAACTTACAGAGAAACTACCTAACAGAATGACCTGAAGACTAGCAGAAAAGATTTTCCACAGCTAAAGACATAAAGAAGAAGCCACAACAAGTCAGGTAGGAGGGGCGGAGATGTGATATAGTCAGGAAGCACCCCCCTCAGGTCGGTGACCCACTAACAGGAAGGATAATCATAACCACAGAGGTCCTCCCCAAGAACAAGGCATCTGAGCCCCCCACACTGGGCTTCCCAGCCTGGGGGTCCTGCACTGGGAAGATGAGCCCCCAGAACATCTGGCTTTGAAAAGCAGCAGGGCTTATGTGCAGGAGAGCCAGAGGACTACAGGAAACAGATTCCACTCTTAAGGGCACATGCAAAATGTCACATACTCTGAGTTCCAGCACAGAGGTAGGTAGTAGTTTTAAAGGAGCCTGGGTCAGACCCACTTGCTAATTTTGAAGAACCTCCTAGAAAGGCAGGAGGCAACTGGGACTCTCTTGGGGACACAGATGCTGGTGGCAGCCATTTTGGGGAACTCCTTCTACCAGGAGGACACTGGTGTTGACAAATGCTAATTTGGAGTCCTCCCTCTAGCCTATTAGCTCCAGGGGCTTACCCACTCACCAGCTGGCCAGCATGGGTTCTGGGACACCCCCGACACCAAGCAGCCAGTCCTGTAGTGACCCAGCCCCACCCACCAGCAGGATGGCACAAGCCACAGCCCCACTCAACACCCCCCCAGGGGCTGCCCCGCCTACCAGCAGCCAGCAGCCTCCACACAAGGCAGGGTCTGGCAGCCAAGCAGGCCAGGGGCTGCCCCGCCTACCAGCATGCCCAGAGTAGTCAGCCACAACAGGAGGGCCCACACAACCCACAAAGGGGGCACTCCTAGAGCATATAGCCCTGGTGACCCATGCTTACATGGTCAATTAATCCATGACAAAGGAGGCAAGAATATACAATGGGGAAAAATAGCCTCTTCAATAAATGATGTTGGGAAAACTGGACAGCTATACGCAAAAGAATCAAACTGGACCACTTTCTCACACCATATACAAAAATAAACTCAAAATGGATTAAAGACTTAAATGTAAGACCTGAAACCATAAAACTTCTAAAAGAAAACAGAGGCAGTATGCTCCTTGACATTGGTCTTAGCATATTTTTTTGGATCTGTCTCCTCAGGCAAGGGAAACAAAAGCAAAAATAAATGGGACCACATCAAACTTTAGCACAGCAAAGGAAGCTATCAACAAAATGAAAAGACAGTCCACTGAATGGGAGAAGACGTTTACAAATGATAATCCAACAAGAGGTTAATATCTAAAATAGACAAAGAACTCCAACAAACATCAAAGAAAAAGAACAACCAAATTAAAAAATGTGCAGAGGACCTGAATAGACATTTTTTCCACAGAAGACACACAGATAGCCAACAGACACATGAAAAGATGCACAACATCACTAATCATTAGGGAAATGCAAATCAAAACCACAATGAGCTACCACCTCACACCTGTCAGAATGGCTATCATCAAAGAAGACAACAAATAACAAATGTTGGAGAGGATGTAGAGGAAAGGGAACCCTGTGCACTGTTGGTAGGATTATAAATTGATGCAGCCACTATGGAAGACAATATGGAGGTTCCTCAAAAAATTAAAAATAGAACTACCATATGATCCAGAAATTTCACTTCTGGGTATTTACCTGAGGAAAACAAAAACACTAATTCGAAAAGGTATATGCACACCAATGTTCACTGAAGTGTCATTTACAATAGCCGAGATATGGAAGCAACCTAAGTGTCCATTGATAGATGAATGGATAAAGACGATGTAGTCTATATATACATACAATGGAATATTACCCAGCCATTAAAAATAATGAAATCTTGCCATTTGCAACAACATGGATGGATCTAGAGGGTATTATGCTAAGTGAAATAAGTCAGACAGAGAAAGATAAATACCATATGGTCTTACTTATATGTGGAATCTTAAAAACAAAACAATCAAACAAACAAAATGAAAAACAGACTCACAGATACACAATAAACCAGCTGTTGCCAGGGGAGGGGGGATGATATAGGTGATGGGAATTAAGAGGTACAAACCTCCAGTTATAAAACAAGTAAGCCAAGGGAATGTAATATACAATAAAAGATATATGGTCAATAACATTATAATAACTTTCTTTGGGGACAGATGGTTACTAGACTTACCATGGTGATCATTTCATAATGTATGCAAATGTCAAATCACTATGTAGGACACCTGAAACTAACATAATATTGTACAGCACTATGTCAACTACATTTCAATAAAAAATTCTTATGCTTTTAATGGATTTTATCTTCTCACATTGGCTAGGATAGCCTGTACAACAAAACAGAAATAGTAATAGGAGGCCATCAATGTTCCCCATTTTAAAAAGGAGTGTTTCTAAATTTTCCCCATTAAAAGTTGTGTTTGTTGGGCTTCCCTGGTGGTGCCGTGGTTAAGAATCCGCCTGCCAATGCAGGGGACACGGGTTCAAGCCCTGGTCCGGGAAGATCCCACGTGCCGCGGAGCAACTAAGCCCATGTGCCACAACTACTGAGCCTGTACTCTAGAGCCCATGAGCCACAACTACTGAGCCCACGTGCCACAACTACTGAAGCCCACGTGCCTAGAGCCTGTGCTCCGCAACAAGAGAAGCCACCGCGGTGAGAAGCCTGCGCACCCAACGAAGAGCAGCCCCCACTTGCCGCAATCAGAGAAAAAGCACGCGCGCAGCAATGAAGACCTAACACGGCCAAAATAAATAAATAAATAAATAAAATAAAATAATAAAATTAAAAAATTTATATTAAAAAAGTTGTGTTTGTTGTTATGTTTTGATTTTGCAAACATCCTTTATCAGTTATGGAAGGTTCCTTTTCTCGCTATTTTCTTTTTAAAATTTATGAATGTGTGTAAAATTTTAGCAAATGTGTTTTGTGCCTCTATTAGGATGACCTTCTTTAATCTGTGTGGTGAGTGACACTTATAGATTTTCATATGTAAAACCAACTTCACATTGCTGGAGAACAATGCAACTTAGTCACAGCGTGTGATCATTTTCCACATATAACTGAATTCAGTTTGCTAATCTTCAATTTTGAATATCTGTACATATGTTCATAGCTGAAGCTAGCCTTTAATTTTCCTCATTCATAATATTATTGTTTGGTTTTGATTATCAAAGTTATACTGGTAGCAAAGAATGAGTTAGAGAGTATGCCCTCTTATTCTATTCTCTGGAATAGTTTTGGAATGGTACATTCCTTGAATGTTTGCTAGAATTTGCCTGTAAAATGGTACCTGCCTGGTATTTTCTTTGTGAGATGATTTTAAACCTCTGGTTCAATTTCTTTAACAGTTATAGAACTATCTGGGCTTTCTATTTCTTTAATGCCAGTAATATTTTTCTAAGAATTTGCTATGTAGCAAACAAAGATTAAACCAGGATGAAAATAATTGCTTTCTTATTTTACCTATTACCATCCATGTGACTACAAAATTCACTTTTACCTTTTCATGTACGAGTGAGGAAGGTTTGTATTACACCTTGCACCTAGAAAATGGTTTGCATTTTACAAAGCACTCTCATAGCCATAGTTACTCAGTTATATTCAAGGTCCCCCCCAGCTCTAAAATGCTAGGATTTTGAATCAATTAAAAACCTCCTTTGCCCCAAACCAAAAACACTTGATGCTATTATCTCAATATGTATTATGCCACACAGTCTGAAAATCTCAAGACTTTAAAAGGTTTATTATTTGTGTATGCCAACTGAATACTATTTTGTATATGGGGAAAGAATGATATACAAAATGGCAATATACAAAGTATACATTACCAGCAAATAATATGTCCTTCTTTTTGCAATAGAATTTTCATCTTTATAAGCTTCCATTTATTTAGTTTTTTTAAAAAATTGCATCTTAGTTTGTATAACTTGGAACTATATGTGTAAGTATGAAAAAATAAACCAAGCTAAATTACCCCAATAATTTGTCTTCCAACATCAACACCTAGAAGGCAGTGATGGTATCACAGATCTTTATTCCTAAACTGACCAAACCGGCCCCAACTACATACGCTTTCTCATTTTTCCTCTCATAAAATTTAAACTACCCTGCTATTATTCCTAACCCTCACTTATACTTTCTCCAATTCAACCCATTCTCCCACTCTCCAGACCATTCATTCTTTCCTCAATTTCTGTTCATTTCCTCTCCCCTTCCATTCATTCTTTTTTCTTACTGTTTACTGTCAGCAGTCTTTCATTTTACTGTAATTTGTTCATTTTACATATGTTACCCTGTTAGACTAATTTTAAGGGTAGAATTCTATATTACTTATCTTTGTGTCCCTTGTGCCTAGCATGGTTTACAGAACTTTTTTTCCCTTCAAAAGATCATTAATCATACTGAGGTTTTAAAAGATCATATATCAATAGTTTTCAACCCTGGCTGTACATTAGAATCACCTGAGGAGTTTCAGAGACACACCAACGTCTTGGTCCCCTCCTCAGAGTAATTAATTCAGAATCTCTGAGGGTGGGGTGCTCGTGATTCTTTAAAGCTCCCCAAGTGATACTAATGTACAGCCAGTATTGACATCTACTTATACACGTAGACTTGGCAAACTATGGCCTGTAGATGGCTGCCTGTGTTTTGCAAATAGAGTTTTACTGTAACACAGCCAAGCCCATTCGTTTACATATTATCTCTGGCTGCTTTCACTCTATAAAGGCAGAGCTGAGTTGTTGTGAAGAAGACTATACTGCCTGCACAGCTTATAATACTCACTGTCTGGTTCTTTATAGAAATAGTTTGCTGACCCCTGATAAAGAGGAAAAAGGTCCTATTACTTATCAAAAAGGTATGGGATAACAGAGACTGATGCTAACACTAATAAGTAAGACTGCTGTAAAGGCTAAAAGGCACGTTTTCAATATATTCTCATTAAGGCTCTCACTTTAAAAACGATTTCTATATTTGCAATTATTCACTTGAAAGTGTAAATAGCTTCTCATATCCTAAAAAGAGAGTTTCCATTATGAAAATCCGGCCCTATAATTCTATGTAGCAGAGGTAGCATACAGCTCAATCAGTTTCACTGCTACGTTCTAATGGCTGTTTATCTACTTGTCACATGCTGTCTATTGTCCCACTTTCCATATGTTTTTAAGGTTTAGAAACAGCTATTAGTACAGACACATTTCTAGATTTGTCCATAGACACATAAAAACTGTGATTGAAATTAATTTTCTTTACACCAGAAAACACTGTATTTAGTAAAAAGAACACTAGGTTAGGTATCAGGAAAACTAGGTTTCAATTTTCACTATGCCAGTGATTTATTATGTGACATCAACAAAGTTACTTAGCTTATCTGTTATCGACAAAGAATGTCTCAGTTTTTACTAAAGCAATTTTGTCACCTGGAGATGCTTGGTAGTGGGAAAGAATTTATAAATTGGCAGACACAATAATACATATTTTGAATTAGCTTCCTCTCGCTAAATTTTACTACATTTTCTTAATTAAGTCTCAATAGCAATATGAGTTTAATTTCTCCTGTAATAAAGAGTAATGAGATGATGGACTGGTTGTACCAAACTATCTAAGTAATGACTTGTTCATCCAGCAAGACTGATGTCTACCAAATGCTTAAGATTTTAATAGAGAATCATATGAGATTTTCCTAAATATATATTTCAGTAAATAGTGAACAAAGGCTACATTATTTGAACATTCTTTAAATAATTAAGCTTAATGGGTCAGCTAGGGAGTTCAGAATACACAGAAATAAAGGTCCAGTATAAAACTATGAAAAGCCAAAAACAATGCTTAAAATTGTTGAATGATGTGTCCTACAATTTTGAAAAAGGGAAATGCAAAAAAAATCATATCCACATCTTAAAGCAATCACTTACTATATTAATTCTAATGCTCCCAAAATATTTAGGATGATGCCAAGATGTCAATACTGTGATTTCAATACTAATCAGGAAGAGCCCTTTCAAGATTGTAGCAATTGGTAACATTTAAATATTGACCACAGGTTAGATAATAGTATTATATCAACTTTAAATTTCCTGATTTTGATAACTATACTGTGATTATGTAATAGAATGTTCTTGTTCTTAGGAAATATAGAGTGAAATATTACTGAAGTGTTTAGAGGTAAAGGGGTATGTATGATGGCTGCCACTTACTGTCAAACGGTTCAGAGGTGATAAATACATATGTGTGTGTGTGTGTGTGTGTGTGTGTGTGTGTGTGTGTATATATATATATATATGGTGGAGGAATGATAAAGCAAAGGTAAATGTTACCAATTGTTGAATCTGTGTGAAAGGTATATGGGAGTTCTTCATACTATCCTTTCAACATTTATGTAAGTTTGAAATTATTTCAAAATAAAATTTTGACAAAAGCCTTTTCAAATAGCACCTCGTAGTAACAAAAATTATATTCAAGTCATTAATTTAATATTTTAATACAAAAAAATGAAAGAAAAATAAGTACATCCCAAGCGGCACTCATTCATTAATCAACAATATATATCTCAGATGATTTTTCTTAAAAAATGCAATAATAAATAAACATATTTATTAAGTGATTGCTCAAAAATTTTTATGGATAAAAGAATTTAAAGTCTGTCAGTTTCTAACAGCTTCAGTAATTTTTAAGGGCTTTTGACTGATATGGTACTTTGCAAATGTATACAAACAAAATAGCTATAAAATAACAAATTCATTGAATACTTAACCCATTGTAGAAATTAGTTTGACCCGTGGATTCACAGGGAGAGGCTTCATCCTGAAGGGGTAACTCTTTTTAATAGAATAATCTTGAAGCAGAAGAACTAAACCAATGTGCAAACTTTTATACCACTCAGGACACAGGGCATTCCACATAATCGCTGACACTGTGCCTGAACTGTCAGCAACTTCCAAAAAGGTCTAGGAAAAAAAGAGTAAAAGCACATGCATATTTGTTACTTTAACCTACAGGGTGTTCAAATTTTATTTTAAGAATGAGGAAGCAAAACTATAGGAGAATCACTGAATAATTTATGATATGAGAGATTCTGTAATGACGAAAAGTTATAAATGAAGAATTTTTAGTAATATGAGAAAATACTTAAGAAAATGTTAAATGATACAAAATTGTATGTACAATATGATTCCCATTTTGTAAGATAATTTACTATGATATATGCCATAGTTATATGTAATATATGATAGGCATACATATATGCATAGATGTGCTATGACATACATATGATATCACAGATATGTGTATATATATGATATACACATACAAAAAAGGGGAATAAAACACACTTTAATATTAACAGTGGTTCTCTCTGAGTGGTAAGATTTGGGTTGATATTATTTATCAGCTTTATATATCTTTATACATTTTCCAAATTCCCTGTAAATATGTATAACTTTTACTATAAAAGCTTAATAAAGCACCTAAAATAATTCTTGATAACATGTGGAAATACAGTAAAATGTTAAGTTTAAAAAAAAACACAGGACAGAAATCAGCACCATATGGCATAGAGAGTCAAGATAACAGAAAAGTATCAGATAGATTTGACAATTAGGTCTCTGGTGAGTGACCAGCTGAAGCAAAAAGTCAAACTAATTGTGTTGAGAAGTAAAAGGGAGGCAAGAAAGTGAAAACATATAGTGTAGACTACTTCTTCAAGGAGCTTGCCCAAAGAGAAGGACAGAGGGAATACAGGAGTCCTGATGTCAAAGGAGATTTTTTTCCTTTTTTAAAATGGAAGACTAGACTATATTTATATGCTGGTGTAGAAAGCACAGTAAAGAAGAAGAAGTTGAAGATACAGAAAAAGGTGTGAAGGAGAACAGCTGGATCAAGGGAACTAAAGGGCACTAATACAGAAAGAATTTCTTTTTCTATAAGAAACTACATAGAAAAATACCTTGAAATATATATTTGTTCATTTTTAAAATTATTAAGTTGAACTTTAAAATATGTTATTTAAACATAAATTATCCTAATAAAGAGTCAGGTCTGTAAGTTATAATTCATGAGCGCTAAATTAACATATAATATCTTATCACTACTTATACCTTGTATGGCTCAGTCATCTTTTTATTGGGTTTTCCATAGTATCGCAGTTTTGATTTATGCAAGATTCTCACAAGCAATGCAGGAAAATTCCTTCTGCTAGACCAGGTCGTTTCAAGGTGAGAAAGGGAAATTATTCTGGTATCTAGAATACAAAAAAGAAAAAAAATCTTACTAAATATGTCATGGTAATTTGAAAATTCTATTTTATTGGTTAAAAATGGTAGCCAGATCATACCCAAAGCAACTCCTTCTCACCAGCTAAACCAGTCTGTATACTTCTCACATATAAAACTTAGTAATAAACATTATCCCTAATAATAATAGCTAAAATATATATATGACTTACTATATGACTAGAATATAGGTAAATACCTATGTTAACTAACACATCTAGATGGAATGTTCCATCTGGAATGCCCTCTACCTCATCAAACTGTGTAATTACTTCCTGGAAGACTTGGATCAAAACTTACCTCCCTTAAGAAAAAACTCAGTGCCATGGAATATTTTCCATGGCACTTATATATTTAACTTATAGAATTGTTTCATGATATATTTCTTTACTGCCCTCACCTTAGTCTCATATGTATAAGTTCGAACTTTCCCAAACATTCCAGACATGGTCCTGTAACAGGGCCTTTGCACTTGCTCTTCCCTGGGTCTGGAATGTCTTCCTCTTATATACCCAAGTGATTTCCTCTTAGATACCCGAGTGACTTTCTCTTCTCCTTCAAGTTTTGCTCAAAGGTCACTTTCTCAGTGATGTTAGCCCTAACCACCCTATAGAAAACTGATCCCCTTACTTATCTTCCATCCCATTTTATTTTTCTACATAGCACATATTACCTTCTCATATGCCATATAATTTACTTTAAAATGTTTTAATCTCCAAGCCTGCTAGCAAGTGCCAAAACTGCTTAAAAGCTATTCACCATCTTTAAAAGATTAACTTGTATTTCTAATTTTATACTTCCTTGGTTAAGAGGGGTTCCATCTGCAATTTTCTCCATTTTGCTCTCTCATAGCCCACAGTCCCAACTTTTAAAATGTGAATTTGTATTTTTTCCAATATTTATTTCTCTAAGGCATCCTCCACTTCCATTTTTATTTATGTAATGTATCACCTACTCAACTTTGGCATGAAAACCATTCTTGTAATTTCTTTTCAATAAGAGTTTAAATGGCCTTTTATAACTACAACTGTACCATTAACACTGCCCCCCCCCACTATTTTCAGTATTAGGATATCTTGTGTAAATTTCCCTCCAGATTCTCCCAATACATTACTAGCCCAGGATCACAGATCCTAATATTTGATGTGACATAATTAAGTGATTTCCTTTTAAATATGGTCAAACAAATTGCAGATCACCTCTGAATTATCTAGAAGGTATGTGGAACACTCTTCATCAATGAAGGCACATACACCTCCTTTACCAGCCAGAATAAATTCAAGAGCTACATGGTTTTGTAAAACCACAGTTGTAAGAGCCACTGTTTCTGCTACAATTGAGTCCAGACAGTTAGCCATGATCAGACATGTGCCTGATTAACATTTTCCCAGATTGGGTAAAAACCAAAAAAAACAAAAACAAAAACAAAACAAAACAAAACAAAACAAAAAAAAACTCGTTAACGTCATAGAATATACATATCTCTGAAATCTAAAAAAAAATTACAGGTTATACATAGACAATGAGGAATCTGTGTAAATTCATAGAAATAAGTGGGTTCATTATCAAAAGAAAGAATGAAAATAATAATAAACTACATATTCAATATAAAAAGTTAGTAAGCAATGCAATAGTGTTTCTCAAACTCTGTGGTCCCAGGACCCCTTTACTGTCTTAAAAATTACTGAAGACCTCAAAAAGCTTTTGTTTATGTGGGTAATATTTATCATATTTACCATATTATAAAGTAAAACTAAGAAATTAAAATATTCATTAATTCCTTTAAAACAACAATAATAAACCTGTTAATGTATACTAAAAAGGTATATTTTTGAAAAATGACTATATTTTCCAAAACCAAAAATGTAGTGGGAAGAGTGGCATTGTTTTACATTTTTGCAAATCTCTTCAGTGTCTACCTTAGTAGAAGACAACTGGATAAATCATATTTTCTTTGGCATTTATTCAGTCTGTTTCAATGTCACATGACATGTACCCTCTGGAAAACTCCACTCTACTTCTGAGAGAATGAGAGTAAAAAAAGATAAATAAAGCCTTAATACTATTATTATGAAAATACTTTTAACATTGCGAATCCCCTGAAAAAATCTTGGGGAAACACCTAGGGGTCCTTGGACCGTACAGTGAAAACCACTGCAAAAGAATAAATCTAAGGAATATAGAAAGGAATAAAGATTAAAAACTGAAACTAATGAATTAGAAAACAGTATAACTGGCAAATTCAATTCCCTAGAAAAATTAATAAAAAGGTAAAACTTTAATAAGTGCAATCCTGAAGAAAGCAAACAAAAAAATGTTTGGAATGTGATCAACCATAAACATAGAGAAAATCATTTTAAAGATTACTATATATAATTATATATCACTAAACGTGAAAATATCAGTGAAATAGATAATCTTCTAGAAAAATATGAATTACCAATATTGTTGCCCTAAGGAACAGAAGAACACTGGAACAGGTCAATAACCATGCAAGAAAATGAAAAAGTTCACAAATAATGACCTCCCAAAATTGCACCAGGTTTATATGGTTTTTAACAATTTTCATTTTAACAATTTTCAAAGAATAGCTCTTTCTCTTAACTATAAGTTGAACCTGATATCAAAGTCGAACTGAAATAGTACTCTCCTAAAAAATAACAAAACTTATGGACCAAATTCACTTGAATATACAGATATAACAATAACAAGCATGACCAAGTAGAAACAAAAGTGGTTCAACATTAGAAAATCCAGGAATGTAATTTATTTCATTCATTCCTTTATTCAATGAACCTGTATTGGATGCCTACTATGTTCCAGACATTGTTCTGGGTATAGGAGAAACAGCCCACAGCAGTGAGGGAAAAAAAAGAGTGCTTGCCCTCCTGGATCTTACAAACTAGTGGGAGGAGAAAAAAAAGAAAATAATTTCAGTGTGTTACCAATTCTATGAAGGGCATTTGCACGGTGATGTAATAACAATAAATGCGGAAGGAATGCATATTTTAGAGAGCCCTTTTCTAATATATTTTATATATCTGAGTTGAAACCTGAGGATGGGAAGGAACTTTCCAGAAAGAGGAAAAAGCCAGGAGCAAAGTACCTGAGGGCAGGACAGAGCTTGGAGGTTTAAAGATTTAAAAGGCGGCTGGCGTGGCCGAAACAAAATGGTGGAGGAGAGCGGTTAGAAAGGCGCGTAATGGCCCCTTTCTTGTAGGGCAGGTCCCCGCAAAGTGCGGCCCTCAGGCCAAATCCAGGCTGCTGCCCGGTTTTGTTAATAAAGTTCTAGTTTTAACACAACCAAACCCATGCAATTACATATTTTCTGTGGCTGCTTTCCACAAACAATGGCAAAGTTTAATAGCTACAGCAGAGACCATAGGTCTCGCAAAGACAAAAAGATTTACTATCCGGCTCTTTACAGACAGTTTGCCAACCGCCGTAGGGCCACGTGGACCCGGGTAGGAGGTCTAGATTTTCTTGCAGTGCGGAGCTACTGGAAGGATTTAGACATGAGAGTGGCACAGTCTAACTTCCTTTTTATTTTATTTTATTTTTTTGGCCGCGCCCTCGGCTTGCGGGATCTTAGTTCCCCCACTAAGGATCGAACCCTGGCCGCCGGCACTGGAAGCGCGGAGTCCTAACTCGGACCGCCAGGGAATTCCCCTAACTTCCCTTTTAAACCGCTGCCTCTGAGATCGTATTGGTACCTTTAGAATAGGGTATTGAACGAGGAGAGGGAGGCTTTTGGGGTTCTTGAAATGCTCTATATCTTGATCTAGGAGGGTGGTTACACAGATATATATATAGATAGCTGTATTTTTAAGGCTCTTCTATTTTACTGTGTACACACTATACCTAATAGAAAAGTTTTAAAAGCACAAAATCGCACCACAAAACTAAGAGGAACGGAGTGGGAGAAAATAATTTGCAAAATATGGCAGACAAAACTTAATACCCATTAGCAAAGAAATCCTACAAAGTAATCAGAAAAAGTCAAAAGATATAATTAAAAATAACAGTACAGGGAAATGGGCACTGTCGTACATATGTTGGTGGTAATGTAAATTAGCACAACCTTTTAAGAAGCTGCTTTGTCAATATCCATTTAATTTAAAAAGTCAAATACTCTTTAACCCAGCAATTTCAGTTCTAGGAAGCCAACCATTCAACAGAAATACTTGCACATAGTGAACAAATACAGGTATATCCTAATGATGTTCAGCACTGGATCTAAAACTGAAAAACCAATAACTGCCTAAAATTATAAATTACCCATTAACGTGGGCATGGTTATATACATCAGGGTACATCCATACTATGGAAAAGTGTATAAAAAGATGTACGTTAAAGATGTTTGAGAGAAGTGGAAATAACAAATCATGCAATGTAATATAATTCATTTTTCCCCATTTTAAGAGGAAAGTTGAAGGCATACGAGGAGGCAAAACGGGTCTCTTACTCCACCCAAGCATTTTATTATTAAAAATTTCAAACATACAGCAAACCTGAAAAGAACACCAATATACCCACTTCTATATTTTGTCATCAACACTTTACTGTACTTGGGTCTTACACTTTTAATACAATATACTTTTAAATATAAAGTTTGGATTTTTTAGCACATGGACATTGCCTTTTGTAATAAAAATATGGTTTCAATAATGAATAGATATTACTTTCACAATCAGAAAAATGAAATATATTTTTACAAATTATTATTCCCCTCAATTCTTCTAGAGCACGAATTTTTCATTTGTACATTCAATTCTAAAAATAAAAATGACCAACAGAGTACTAATGCACTACTGCCTTATTCCATGCTTGAGATAAAAAATCATTCCATTATTTCATCCCTGAAATGAATATCTTGTTTTTAAAGTTTAAGTTATTTAATCATCCTTAGCTACACATTTCTACAGCCATCTTCTTTTCCTTATAACTGGATATTACTTTAATTGCATATTTTCGTCCCAGATATCTTTTCACTTTCAAGTTTGTTGCTGTTACACGTCATAATAAGATTATCTACGATCTAGCATTATCACTGCAATGTTTAAAAAAAAAACCTGAAAAGCAGTAAATGTAAAAATTTATCTTTCTCGCTCCACTACTTTCGCCTTATATTTTTTGCACTTTATTTCTTCCCCATTCCACACACGTACATGCCTATAGTACTATCATTCCCCTTATTCCATCTCTTACAGATAAAAACATATTTTAGAGCATTTGCTGATGACGGACGAGCTAGCATTATCAGGTTAACTTCCTACTTCTGAAACAGAAGAACTGAACTTCTCAGGTTAGTATTGTTCGTGGTAAGTAATAAGAAACACAAAAATGAGAATTCCAAGCTTTCCCACAAAATCACACATTCAAAAAACAACATTTACAAAACTGCCACACTCAAAGGTATAGAAAATGGCGTTTCATTAAATGTGAATTATTAAGGAATAAATCACGGAACATCCTTTTTTGAACGAAAGTTAAAACAGGCAAAACCACAAATATTTACAACCTTTACGCCGAATTCAAATCTATACACTTTCCAACCAACACAGAAAGTACTACTTCCACGACTGGAATGGGACTAAAACTAAGATGAATTCCACTGTAGTCAAACGTATAACGAAGACATGAGGAATACTGACTGCAACATCACTACGTTCGTCAGATTAAATTTAAGATGTATTCGGACACTTCCTGACTGGCCACTTTTACAATCAAAGCAAGACGCGAGCTGGAACCCCATCACCCATCAAAGCTTGTCTCTTACCACTCCCGGCTTATAATTAACAATACCAAAGCACCTTCGTTTCCTTTCCCATTAAAGCAAGCTCCCGAAAACTTTAACCCCTCCGTCGTTCCCTCCAATTACTTACTGTTAAAATTGTACTCCTCAGGTTCCTTGTTGCTTAACCAGATATCTCCATATGGATCTTCGTTATTCCACAGGGCCAGGTAATGGCTCTTTCCGCCTCTTAACGGCCTCTCCGGGATTTCCCGGTGCGCTCTATTTCTGAAGGGAATTTCTAAAGAAATGGAGTCCAGGGACTCCCCACAGTGGACGTTATCTATGCACAGGATCCCCTGGCCTAATCTTTTCTCGTTGTAAACACACGAGACTCTGGAAATTTCCACTTCTATGCCAACTTTGAGAATATTTTTATACACGAGAAAATTCAGGCTGGGGTCCAGGTAACACTTCTCACGGAACACCCCGTCCGAGATCGTCACATCATAGCAATAAAGCGGAGGTTTAGATTCCATGTCGCGTGCCTCACCCTCTAACAGGTACCTCTGGACGGCCAAAACAGCGACAGGCACAACCTCCGACGGGGTGATCCACTGGAGAGGTGAGTCCGTTGCTTGCTCAAGGACCTTTTGGATCCAGGACCCGCGCCTTCGGATCACACCTCTCTGGACCCCAGCCTCATTTCTCTCAGGGTTCGGCAGATCGAGCCCAGCATGTGACGGGCCTTCCTGCGGCTCACCTAACTGACCAGACATTGCGGGGTGACCGCGTACCCTCTTCGCTCCCAAAAGCTAACTTTTCTCGTCAGAGCCTGAGAGAAACCGCGCGCTCGCTCGACGGCCGCTACTCCGACAGGACTGACCGGTAAAGCTCCGCCCAGTCGAGACGCTATGAAGCCTTTACGTGAGCGTGCGTCAGCTCTCTGGCTCCGCCCCTCGCTCAGCGCGCTTCCGTCTCTCAGGCGCCGTTAGTAGTCAGTCACTCCCGGGGTTAGGTACGGGGTCGTCTAACCTAGTGACCGCCCATTTGCCAGGATAGGAGAAGCGGGAAAACCGTTGGTCGCCATGGTTTCCAAAACAAAGTAGCAAGAGGGAGGGGGAGGAGCCCTCGTGGCTCTTCTGGAAAGGAGGGTGCAGAGAGGCAAGAAAAGAGAACGTGGCTGGAAGCGGGAGGCAAGAAGTCATAGCTCAGGAGTTCCGGGCTTTTGGCCTTGGGCCAGCCACAGAAGGTAAATTAGAGTTTGATATACGTGAATGTGATAATATGGGTCTCCTGTAGTATGAACAAAACTAGACAATGTATGCACAGCCTTCAGGACAGTTCCTAGCACAAAAAGTCCTCCATAAACATTAGTTGTTGTGTTATTAGCATTCGCATAATTGTAGTGGCTCCCTGAGTGCAGGGTGGGTGAATTCGTGATTAAGTGCAAATGAAGCCAGAAAATTATAGAACTGGCTTGGTGGAGAGCTGCCTTTAGATTACACTTCTTAAAATATACTTATGTTTTATACAATACCTGGCTTAACATACAGGTAGGATATAGAATTTCAGAAGCTGCATTTCTAAACTACAAGGATTGTATATGGAATGAATGTAATGTGAAAAAGCTGGTAAGAATAGTCAGAATTAAAAATAAAACATTTATTCCATGTACCCAGATGTGCCAGTATACACAGAACATAGTAATTGTCCTAAGAATACTTTTCAAAGATAGAAACAGGCATGTTTTGATTATATTAATCTCCCTTGGTTGTCTATTTCATCATTCATTATTCACTATTTATGAAGTCCCTACCATGAGGCAGGCACTGTTCTAGGCCATTATGGATAACAGTAGACAGGCTCCTTTACTCAAGCTTCTTCTCACTGCCATTATTAATATTTAACTAATTCACTAATTCTACATGTATTTCTTGAGTGTCTGCTCTAGGCCTGGTACACTCTTGCTTTGGAGACCAAAAAACATGTTAAGGGGAAAGGGAGGGGAGGGGGCAGGAGTTAATATTTTATATACAATATGATTAGGGAAGAGTTCTCTATTAAGAGATTGAATAGAGCAGAGATCTGCAGGAAGTGAGGGAGTGTGTGGACTTCTTGGGAAAGGACACTTAAATCAGAGGGAACAGTAAGAATAGATTCCGTGAGACAGAAGCATGCTTGATATTTTAAAGGAAATGCAAAAAGCCAGTTGACTGGAGTGGAGAGGTGAGAGGAGGGGTGGTAGGAGATAAAGTCAGAGAGGTAGAAGGGCCTTGTAGGCTTTGCTCTGTTTTGAGCAGAAGAGTGACCTAACACTTCAGCTTGAGCCCCACTTCCTTCATGAAGCCTCCCATAATCAATTTATTCTAGAATGATCTTTCTCTTATCTGTATCACCTTGTATGTATCACTCATTTAACATTTATCATCTAATACCTTGTAATTAAAAACAAAACTTTTAATGTATGTAGCTCATCTCCCTAAGTTACGGTTTCTCAACCTGGACACTGTTGACATTTAGGGTCAGAAAATTATTTGTTGTGAGAATGTCTTGTGCACTGGAGCATGTTTAGAAACATTCCTGGACACTACCCACTAGATACCTGTAGCACTACTCTTCCCTCCCAGTTGTAACAACCAAAAATATCTCTAGACATCGACAAATGTCCGCTGGGGGGCAAAATCACCCCTTGTTAGGAGCCACTAATTTAGCTAGACTGTAAGCCTTTTAAGAGTAGAAATTGATTTTTTCTTTATTGTTTCCTATAGTTCTTTCACTCTTGCTATAAGTAAAAGGCATTCAAATATTTTAAATAAATGAAACATGTAATTCTCACTGCCTCTCCACCAAAGGGAATATATATGTGTGCCTCTCTGTAAACAAATATAATAAACAAAAATCCAAACTTACAAAGCACAAAATAAGTAAGCTCCCCGAGTGTAGGTACTTTGTTATGTTCGCTGCTGCATCTCCAGTGCAAAAATCAGTATTCTAGCAGATAGCAGGTGCTCAATAGTAATTGTTGAATGAATAAATGAAATTATGGGTTTTTATTGGATTTACTGCAGGAGTCATTAAATATCAGCTATCTCTGTTGTTTATCCAAGAAGAACTGATTTTAAATCTTTCAAATCCGTTCCATCAGCACCCCCTAAACTATATACTCAGTGGAATTTATACATAATAGTATTGTATCATCATATTCTGAGTCTATCTAATTCATAAAAGATGAATATTGGCAATGGTGCTCAGTAGTTGAATAATTACTGGAATTGGGAAGAAATAGCACCCATGTTTGTTTTTACAATACCACACACAATAAAGATATACACTAACTATGAGAACATAGTTGAAGTCTTTTGTATTGTTCTACTGACAATCTGCTGATAGTGCATCTCCCCGAGAATTAAGGTGTCTACTTGAATAGTTATCACACCTATGTATGAATGTTCTCTGAAGGCATTATAAGCACCTGTTTTGGGATTAATTACTCAATAATAGAATAAGTAAGAGAAATGACTTTTAGAGCCAATAATAGGTATCATTTAGGTTATTGATTTTTTCTCTCCCCTGAGAGCTGGACAATGTTATAGTGCCCTCCAGAGCTTAAAATAGTAAAAGCAGGTGCTACACTACTTTTATTTCATGAAACGGTGATGTTCTGAGATATTCAAAACACTTTAAATACAACATGAAATTTATTTTGGCAGTCCATTAAATTTGGTGCAGATTATCTGCCACATCGATTTTCCTCATCTTTAAAATTGGACTAATGAAAGTATTCACAGTAGTTGAAAAATTAAGTTAGTTCATATAGATAAAGTGCTTAAAACTGTGTTTGGCACATACTAAGTGTTCAGTAAATGCTAGCAATTGTTATTATTATTCTAAAAAGAAGATACAGGCATAACATAAGATCATAGAATGCTAGAACTACAGGGAGCCATTATATACCCACTAACTAGTTCAGTGTTCTTCATACTGTGGGTGGTGAGGCGTTAATGAGGTCATGAAGTCAATTTATTGGGTTACAACCAGCAACTAAAAATATGAAAAAGTTTAGAACAGAAAATGTCAGAGTACCTCACACATAGTAATGGTAAGGATTGCTTCATACAATTTTTATTTTAGATTTGTTGGTATGTATATGTGTATACTGCATCATGATGTAAAATGTTTTTCTTACTATAGATTGTGACTGGAAAATTTTAAAAAACGACTGCTATAATTCAACCCTCTTTTACTACAGTGAAGGAACTGAGGCCCAGAAAACGGGACTCTTGTGACCAAGATCACACAGTGGTAAGTGACAGAGCATCAGAACTATTAGCCAAGACTCCTGCTTATTAAGCCAATGTCCTTTCCACGACATAAGGTTGCACAGATCCTGGATTATCCCCCTGATGTATCAGTTTTTTATTGAATAATCTTGTTTTGGTTATTTTTATTTGAATAATCTTGGTTGATCTTCTCATTCATTTAACTATTCTTTCATTTATTTGCCTTGGGTAGACAAATCAGCATCATTCCCTGGCCATGTGCACTGGGCATTGGAGGTACACTTGTGGGTTCATCAAATTCATAAGATTATAACAGTATGAGTAGAGATGTGGGGGAGGAGGAAAAACAAGTGTCATGACTAGTTGGTGCTAAAAGGATGTGGAGAGTTCAGATGCTATCTCAAAGAGTATTTAGGTAAGTTCTCCAAACATCACCACGGTAACAAAAGAGGGCCTCAGGGCGGCTGCCTGGCAGCCAGAGCACTACAGCCTCCAGCATAACGCTGCCCTTTTCCAATATCTTTCCCTTTTAATGCTGCTTTTGATGATTTTATTAACTAAATTACCTCTATATACAAGGATGTATCTGCACAGCTTATAATACTCCCTACCTCATTGGAATCAAAGATGTTCCTATGTTACAGTTGCAGCTTGAAGGCCCCTTAGTTGCGGCAGGTGGGCTCCTTAGTTGTGGCATGTGAACTCTTAGTTGCGGCATGCATGTGGGATCTAGTTCCCTGACCAGGGATCAAACCCTGGCCCCCTGCATTGGGAGCGTGGAGTCATAACCACTGAGCCACGAGGGAAGTCCCGGATTTGATCATTTTCAATTTATTAGGTCTCTGTTTCTCTGATTATTAGATGAAGGGGGACTGACTGTAAACTCTCAGTATTCTACAGATTAATTTATTCCCATTTGTCTTCATTGGTCATCCTAACATCATGTATCTAGCATGCTTTGATGTTTACATTCCTCCTCTCAAGAATTTGTTTGTTGAAATGTGTGGCTACAATTTGATGACATTTTGGAAATCCGAACACCAGTGTTTATGCTGGGTTGCCTTACATGAAATAGAGCTGGGTCAGAAAGTTGGTTCTCAGTAGGCTATTTATCTAAAGATGTTTGTGTTAGTTTATTATTAAAATAACAGCTTTATTGGAATATAATTCACAAAACACACAATTCATTCATCGAAACTGGAGAATTTGATTGCTTTTCGTATACTCAAAGTGTTGTACGTCTGTGGCCACAATCTAATTTTAGAACATTCTATCATGCCATAAAGGAACTCTATACATATTAGCAGCTACCCCCAATTCCAACTCCCTGCCCCAGCCACCGGGAACCAGTTATCTACTTTCTGTCACTATGGATTTGCCTATTCTAGACATTTCATATGAATGGACACATACATTGTGTCTGAGTACTTTCATTTAGCATAATGGTTTCAAGTTTCATCCATGTTGTAGCATACTTCATTTATTTTTTTGTTTGCTGAAAAGTATTTCATTTTATGGATATACCACATTATGTGCATCAGTTCATCAACTGATGGACATTTGGGTTGTGTTCACCTTTTGCTACTATGAATAAGGCTGCTATGATTTTAGTGTATGAGATTTTGTGTGGACATGTGTTTTCAAACCTCTGGTATAGATACCTAGGACTGAAATTGCTGGCTCATATGGCAATTCTATGTTTAACTTTTTGAGGAACTGTCAAACTGTATTCCAAAGTGTTGTGTTATTTTATATTCCCACCAGCAACGTACAAGAGTTTCAATTTTTCTGCAACCTTGCCAACATTTGCTATTGTCCGTCTTTGTTTACCTTAGTTTATCTTAGTGGATGTGAAGTGATATCTCATTGTGGTATTGATTTGTATTTCTGTAATGACTAATGATTTTTAGCTTCTTTTCATTGTGCTTATTGGCCATTTTTATATCTTCTTTGGAGGAATGTCAATTCAGATCCTTTGCCTATTTTTATTTTTTATATACTTAATAAAAATTTTTTTTTCTTTTTCCTTTGCCTATTTTTAAATTGAGTTATCTCTTGATTATTGAGTCCTGAGGTCTTTATATATTTTGTATGTTCTAGATACAAGTCCCTTATCAGATATATGATTTACAAACATTTTCTTTGAAGATGTGGATTGTATCTTAATTTTCTTGAATGCGTCCTTTGAAGAATCTGCTTTTCCTTCTCCTCCTCCTTATTCATTTTACTCATCTTATTCTTTGCCATTTTCATCTAAGAATATTGAACCTGTTCATTTAAGGCATCATTATCATCTCTGATAGCTTCTCTTGAGTGATGTTCTACTGATCCTGGGACTCATAGAAAATGTGCTCCACTTCATCTGCAGTAAGGATAGCTTCAGCAGCAGCATTTAGGGATCCTTCCTTGGGAACTTCAAGAGGACAAAAGCAATTAAAGAAGGAATCATTATATACCCACTTGACTGGCAAAAATTAAAAAGCCTACGAATGCCAAGTGTTGTAAAGGATGTCAAGCAATAAACCACTGGTGGGAGTGTAAATTTGTTCAACTAGTTGTAAAGTTGAACATGCGCATACCATATGATCCATAAATTTTCCTTTGTATATACCCAAGACTAGTGTTTGTCAAAGGAGAAGATGGTATTAACATTTCGTGGGGGAATGATTTTTATTTGTAGTGGGTGGTACCAAACAGTATAGGATGTTTAACATCTGGCCCTAACCCTCTGAATGCCAGTTGTACTCCCCAATCACTGTGACCATCAACACTTCCCAGGTGAGAACCACTGGCCTAGAGAAACTTTAATAGCTGCACTAGTACATATGTAAAAGAATGTTCAGTAGCATTATTCATAGTAACTCCTAACTGGAAACAGCCCAAATATTTATAATAGGAGAATGAATAAATAAATTGTGGTGTAATCACACAATGGAATACCCTGATAACCTCATGATGCCAGCATACCAGCCCTCACTTGCTTATATCCAGGCTTTTTAATTTAAGAGTAAAATAATCTTTCTATCTTGTTTAGCCACTCTTTTTTTCCAGTCTCTAAAAAATATGGGTTTGAAAATTAATGTGACTTGGAAATGAGTCCTGGTCTTTGGTAAGGACCCCATTAAACAAATGTGGTATTGTAATGAGATTTTTTTCCCCTTTAATCACTAGGTTGTTCCCTAAAATATATGAAATGTGTAGGACTTAGACATAATGCTGGCTGATGCAATTTCATTATGATATAGCATTCTGAATTTAGGTGCTGCTCTTATTTTTGAAATTAAAGTGTAAGTTGGCTTCTAGCTATACGATTTATAAGGTGGATTACTATGCCTTAACAAACCAGCCTTTGAATGTCTGGTCATTTTAGATGTAGTTAAGTTGTTCAGATCCTGGATATCTGATGGTCCTCCATGTGCTTGGATAGCCTGGACCTTGAATGTTTTGCTAATTTTCATAAAAACCAGGACTTGGCTGGCTCCATAAGATAGAAGCCTTAATGGATTTCTCTCTTAAACAGCTTGGAAAAAATTCATATCACTAGTCTGTGCTGGTGCTGTTGTAACATCTGACACATGGTTAAGGTCATGCTGTTCCCTCTCTGACTAGACACAGTTTTCTGGAGGACCCAGTTTCTTTGGTGGTATCCCTAGGCTGTTGAAATTATTTCATGTACCCTTATCCTTTTTCAAAGTAGCCTATATTCTGGAGAATGATGAGAAATTGTAACTCATAATTTATCTTTGGTTGGGGATCTTTCACTTTCTTCCCTACCAGATCTCAGAAGACAGGCATCAGCAACAATATATGTATGTGCTTTACCTATAGTTTGCTCCTAGTTTAACTACTAGAAATGGAAATCTAGCTTTTAATTAGACTAATACAAATTTGAATTCTCTTTCTCCTATTTACTAGTTGTTTGATCTTGACCAAGTTACCTAAACTCTCTAAACCTGATTCCTCCTTTTAAAAATGGGGTGGAGGGAATTCCCTGGCGGTCCAGTGGTTACAACTCCTCGCTCTCACTACCAAGGGCCTGGGTTCAATCCCTGCTCAGGGAGCTAAGATCTCACAAGCTGTGCAGTGCGACCAAAAATAAATAAATAAAAATAAAAATGGAGTGGAACACGTACCTCACAAGGTTGTTATGAGATTTAAAACATAGTTTACCTAGAAGATCTGGGATGTAGCATGTTAGAAAATTTATACTATTTACATGGTACAGATAATAATTCTTAAAGAGCAAATGGTCAGTAAAAAGATGTTTCATAATTTAATGTGCAGTATATAACACAAGCTAGAAAATGTGTTAAGAAATAAATGAGGGACTTCCCTGGCGGTCCAGTGGTTAAGAGTCCGACACTTCCACTGCAGGGGGCACAGATTCGATCCCTGGTTGGGGAACCAAAGATCCCACATGCCGCATGGCGTGGCCAAAAAAAAAAGAAAGAAAGAGTCATAAGAAAAGTATCCTAACTTCTTTAGTAGTCAAGAAAATGCCCGTTAAAATTACTTACAAAACTGCCAAAAAATTTTTTGGAACATCATAATTGGTTATTCATTGGCTGCCATTTTGTCTAACCTCCAAGTTGGATGCTAGTTAGGCCAGAGGAACAGGAGGAAGAAGTTCATACTAACTGAACTGTAGGGAAGGTGCCAGTCTCAAGGATACTGAGCTTCACTGGAATATGGCCAGACTGCTCATGTATCTTTTATGCATTTCCTCCTTCCATACTATGGGATTGATCTAAACTCTCAACACCATGACAAGGCCAGGAGATATCTCTTTTCTTCTCTGTACTATAGGAAGGTGTCTCTAACACAGTGACATATTTTTAAATATAAAAATTATAACTTGGAAATCATGCATCAGGCTTTTATTTTCAGCTACAATGGAGCAGCTGGTATCGAACTAATTCTACTGCTGACAGTAACTCTAAGTGCTTGACAAAAGTTTTACAAAGCTATTTGGAGACATTAGAGAGAACCAAGGCAGCCAGGACATGAGAGGACACATTGTAGTGTATGGAAAACATTGAGATGAGTCTTCCATTTGCTGCTACTTTTCTCTCCTCAAAGAATTTTTCAGTTCATAGAATGTGTGGCTTAAAGGACAAACAAAAAGCAACAATTAGAGATTAGTGGATGGGATAATAGGACAGTAGACAACATCCAAACTAAAGCTCAGAGAGAAAAACATCGGAGAATACAGAAAAAAGAATGAGACACAGATAACATGGTGAAAAGGTCTAACGTGTATGTAATTGGAATCTGAGAAGAAAAGAAAAAGAGGGCAAAAGCAGTATTTAAGAAATACTTGTTGAGGATTTTCCACAAACTGAAGAATGGTCTCAAGCTGTATGTTCTAGATGCGATATGAATCTGAAGCAGTATAATGACTGTTTCAGGCAGAATACTGAACCCCCAAAGATGTCCACATCCTAATCCTCAGAACTATGAATATGTTACGTTACATGGTAGAAGGGAATTAAGGTTGCAGGTAGAATTTAAGTTGTTATCCTGGATCCAGGTGGGCCTTTAAAGGTGGACGAGGAAAGCAGCAATTTTGGTTAGTGAAAGATGTGGCGTGAAGACTTGAACTATTGCTGGCTTTAAAGATGGAGGAAGGAGGTCATGAGTCAAGGAATGCAGATGGCTTCTAGAAGCTGGAAACGGCCCTCGGCTTACAGCCAGCAAGAAAACTGGGACCTCAGTCCTGCAAGCACAGGGAATTGAATTCTGTCAACAACTTGAATGAGCAAAAAAATGGATTTTCCCTTAGAGCTTCCAGAACAGATCTCATCCCTGCTGGTACTTTGATATTGGCCAGTAAGACATAATACTGGACTTCTGACTTATGAAACTAAAAGATAATGAATTTGTGTTGTTTTAAGTCATTAAGTTTGTAGTAACTTTTTATGGCAATGATAGAAAACTAATACAGTGAGAAAGAAAACCAGACATAGGTGCATCAAAGCAAAACTGATGGATAGTGGGAACAAAGAAGAAGTTTAAAGAAACTAGAAAACAAAGACACATTATCTTGCAGGAACATCAATAACCTTGACAACTGAATTTTCGAAAGACATAATGAAGAAAGACAATGGTCTGACATATTTAAAGTGTTGAAAAAAAAAGTTCCAACCAGGCAAAAATTCTTTCAAAATGAAGGTGAACCAAAATGGTTTAAGAGAAACAAAACTTGAGAGAATTTATAACCATCAGACATGCACTAAAAGAAATACTAAAGCGAGTTATTTAGGCAAAAGGAAAATGATCCCAAATGGAAACAAGGTAATTCAAGAAGGAATGAAGAACACTAAAAAGAGTTAATATGGGTAAATCTACTTGAATATTGGCTATTCAAAACAACAGCAATAATATCTTTTGGAGTTTAAAATATATGTGCAATTAAAATACATGATAACAGCACATAAGGTAGGAGGGTGTAAATGGAGTTGAAGTGTTGTAAGGTTCTTACCTTGTCTGGAAAGATGAGATCAAACCAGACTAGGACAGGCCCTAATCCAATATGACCAGTGTCCTTATAAGAAGAGAAGAGAAGAGATGCAGAGGCAGAGAGAAAGAGGGGAGGATAACATGGGAAGACACAGACACAGAGGGGAGAGAATGCCATGTGAAGACAGAGGCAGAGATTGGAGTGATGCATTTACAAGCCAAGGAATGGCAAGAATTGCCAGTAACCACCAGAAGCTAGAAAAAGCAAGGAAGAATTCCTCCCCCAGAGCCTTTAGAGAAAGCATGGACCTACCAGATATTTGATTTTGAATGTCTAGCCTCCATAACTATGAGAGAATAAATTTCGCATGTTCTAAGTCACCTAGTCTGTGGTGTTTTGTTATGGCAGCCCTAGGAACCTAATACACTATTGATACATTTTTAATAAACTATTTGAAAATAATTTTAAAACTCCACAGCATATTTAATATCCTTCCATGCTTACTGTCTACATCATTATTTTGTTAATAAGTTACAGAAGGAATAATTTCTGCATATCTTCAAATTTTAAATTTCATTTACTTTTCTGACTACAAAGGTAGTGTATGTTTTAGATTAGAAAATAGTAGGGGAAATCTGTAAAATAAGATTTAATTGCCCTGTGACCCTACTCCTAGGGCCCTTTCTAAGATATTGTCTATAAATAGCTTTGGTGTATATTATTCCAGGTATTTTTCACTTCAGATTCAGATTCAGTATCAAGAGAAATGTAATTCTCTTATTCTCTCCCTCCTTCTCTCACTGTGAGATGCATGTGATTTACTGATATAGTATATCAGCAAAGAATGCTTATTGAAGCCTTGCCTATAATGACAAAATGCTAGAAGCTAATCAAATGTCCACCAATGGGTAGAAGCTTAAACAAATTGTTGTATATTCATAATAGCGCATTTTTTCAGCTTTTAAAGGAAGGATAAGTTATATCTATATTAATGATGAAGAAATATTCATGATGTATTAAGCGAAATACACATACTCACACACACACACACTGAATATGAGAAACGTGTGGAATAATACATAGAAAGTTATTTGGAGTTTGCAGGTGAAGAAGGAAAGGGGTGTGTATGGGGGGGGTGTGTGTGTGTGAAATTATATATTTTTTTAATAAGATCATTATATTATTTCATTTCATTGTTTTCAGTGAACACATGCTAATTTTTTTTTTTTTTTTTTTTTTTTTAAATTTTATTTATTTATTTATGGCTGTGTTGGGTCTTCGTTTCTGTGCGAGGGCTTTCTCTAGCTGCGGCAAGTGGGGGCCACTCTTCATCGCGGTTGCGCGGGCCTCTCATTATCGTGGCCTCTCTCGTTGCGGAGCACAGGCTCCAGATGCGCAGGCTCAGTAATTGTGGCTCACGGGCCTAGCTGCTCCGCGGCATGCGGGATCTTCCCAGACCAGGGCTCGAACCCGTGTCCCCTGCATTGGCAGGCAGATTCTCAACCACTGCGCCACCAGGGAAGCCCGAACACATGCTAATTTTATAATTCTGGAAGAAAATTTGATCACAGATTGAAAAAATATACAAGTTTGAAAACTTTTAATTTAATATGAATATATCAGTTGAAAAATATATTTTTATTATCATTTATCAGAAGCTTAAAACTTATAATACACTTATCACCTAAAAGTAGAAAAAATAATATATTGCATAAACTCTGAGTATTTAGTGCCATGAACATAAAACATATGTTTAATTTAGAGTCATTTCACAGAAAAATTTCTATTTGTAATATATACTTCTTTCTCTAGAAGGGCCAAACATCATTCCAATAATGTGAGTTATGAAATTTTATTTACTAAAATATCCTAATTGATGACAGATAAAGGTTGGATAAAATTACTTAGGAGATATGGTAATATAGCATTTGCAGAAGCCAGATAAAAGGATGTTATGAACAGCTCTTTTGAGAGGCTCTTCAGGGTCATTTACTTGCTTTTGCTATCTCTTTCCTTTTCAAATTTCGATTTCAGTTTGTAATTTTGGAGTAGCTCCTGATTATAGTAAATGACCACTGTTCTACAAAATTTATGACGTTTTAGCAAAATGAAATAACCTCTGTCACATTAATTTTCTTCCTGTCAACACATTACTATCATCATGGTCTTCACTCTAATCTACTGTGGGGACTACAACGGTGTCAACATTTTCCTGGTCTGTCAAAAACTGGTAAATGACGGAGAACTGTAGTAATCCATATGTTACAAGTGGTACTGCTATGATGTCCCTGAGATTATCTGCAGCAGATTTTACTGGTCATAATCACAGCTTAGTGGATCACAGTGTCATTATGCACCATGCAGCATATAGAATAATTAATTGAATGCTTCCTGTGTGCCAGGAACTGTGCTAAGCATTGTACAAACATAATATCATTTAAGATAAATAATTATTTAATTGGATAGGTATTATTATCCATACTAAGGCTCAGGGTTTAAGCCATTTGTCAGGTGGCAAATAGCAAAGCTAAGCCTTGAATTTAAGGTGTGTGACTCCAGGTGTGCTCTTTACCTATAAGCTATGCTACTTCCAGTAGTATCTGAGGTATACATTACTAAAGTTCAAAAATATCTGGTTTTTTTCCATTTTATGTGCATTGCAAGGGTGTATTTCCTAGTGTTCTTGTAATTGGTAAGGGCTACCTAACTAGTTCTGGCCAAGGGGCTGTGGGAGCTTTTGTTTCCAGGTGAAAACACTTAATTGCTAATGTGCAACTCTCTTGCCACCTCTCTTTCCTAGCTGCAGCAACTGAAGATGACTTGTGTTGAGATGCTAGAGCTTCTCAAATTTGAAGAAGCCTGATTACTCAGTCACCATAGAGAGGGAAGATACTCTGGAGAGTTATCTGAAACCACAACATAATTTGTGTGAGTCAGAAGCATGCTTTTGTTATGTTAAGCTACTGAGATTATAGGACTGTTACCATAGCTTAGTTTAACATGTCCTGATTAATACAGAAGACTGGTACTGAGAGTATTACTACAACAAAAACCTGAACTATGACATTGGCTAAGTGGTTTTGTGGTAGGATTTTTCAGTGGCAAAAATCTGGTGAAACTGTAACTTGCAATAGACTCAGCATATATAATTAGGGAATTTGTAACTCTAAGAGAAGAGATTGGAAAGCAATGTTAGTGGGGAAATATAGGGGAAGAAGCTAGAAAACAAAATGTTAGTACTGTTTCTAATAGTGATGATAGTGTTTGGCAATAACTGCTGGCTTTGACTGGTGTGATGGTTAATTTTATGTGTCAACTTGATTGGGCTAAGGGATGCCCAGATAGCTGATATAACATATTTCTGGGTGTGTCTGTGAGGGAGTCTCCAGAAGAGATTAGCTTTTGAATCAGTAGAATGAGTAAAGACGATCAGCCTCACCAAGGTAGGTGGGCATCTATCAATCTGTTGAAGGCTTGGATAGAGCAAAAGATGGAGAAAGGGCAGTTCATTCTCTCTGCTTTGGTGAAACACTCATTTTCCCCTGCCCTTGGATATCAGCGCTCCTGGTTCTCAGGCTTTTGGATTCAGACTGGGAATTACACGATCAGCCCCTTGATTCTTAGGCCTTCAGACTCAGACTGAGTTACACCACTGGCTTTCCTGGTTTTCCAGCTTGCAGATGTCAAATGGAGGGACTTCTTGGCCTCCATAATAGCATAAGCTAGTTCCTGTAATAAATATCTCTCTTTCTGTCTCTGTCTCTCTCTCTGTCCCTATCTATCTATCTATATAATTCGTTCTGTTTCTCTGGAGAACCTTGATTAATACAATTGGCAAGAATAGCTCAAGAAAGAATTAGCTGGTTTGCAAACAGAAATAAAGGAGAATAGAGAATACAAGAATTTCAAACATCTTATGGTTGGAAAACCCAACTGGGTTTCAACCTCAAACTGTAAAAAATAAGACTGAGAGATCTTTGGAAGGACAAATGCTCAATGAAATGTTTCAAATTATTAAAATGTATCATGGGAAAATTAGACTAACGGTGTGACACCCTATAAAACTTCTCATTTAAATAAAATGCTCAGGTCAAAGATTACCTTAATGTTGTGGTTTTTCCACAGAAGACTGACAACCTCAAGTTAATCCACATTAAAGAAACAGGGAGATACGGGAGCAAGAAAGAAAAAAAAAAGCTATAGCAAATCTGAAAACTACGCCTGCATAAGAAGTGCAGGTGTGGTTATTGGCACATATGGCTGACTGAAGCCAAGCCTGTTTTTGAGACAGTGGAACTGTTAAACAAACCATAAGCCTGAACTAAGAAAGCTTGTGAAAAAGACTTAAACCAATGCTTGGGCCACCAGGATTAAAATAATCTAGGTTATCAGACTTAATTTAGGCCATAAGACTTAAAGCAACCCTTAGGCCGCCAAAATTCTATAGACAAGAAGCAGGCATAACCCCCAAGGAAGACATATTCCATAATGCTCACTTCAGATATAACATACACACAAACATGTATAGAGATTCAATTAATTTTATGAAACGAGGATAACCTTAACACAAACTTTGTGAAGATAACTCAGAATAGTAGACTAATTGCATTTATGAATAAAAGTACATAAATTTCTAATAAATGTAGTAGATATTGTGGATTGATTAACTCAACCTCCATTCTACCTTACTAATTGCAGTTAGAGTTCTGATAGTAAATTCAGTTCTGCCAATTAGATTGACTTGTTGGATATTTGTAATATGTGTAAGTGAGATGGAGGACATATTCCTGCTGCTGTTGCTGAGGGCAATGTCATGGATAAGAGAATAGTGACTCCATTTAGCAAAGACTACTTTGGGTCCAGGTGTGGCAGACACATTTGGTGCCTAATACTGCTTTTGCACAACCTTATCTCTGACTCGTCCTGTGCATGTCAGCCAGCCTCCATCCTTGGCCACCCCAGCGTTTGCACAATGGGTAAGTGGAGTAGCCATGATGGTAAGGATGGAGGCTATACACGGGCTCAAAAGCATGGAATACTCACCAAAACCAGCTACCATCTTGGTGGCAACTTGATTATTTCAGACCTTTCTACCATGGAGGATGGTGTGATTTGCTCTTAACAGAATTGACATCTTCTCCAGATATGAGTTTAGCTTGCTTTCTCTGCTGGCATCACAATTTGAAGTTTACAAAATGCCTGATTCAAGGGATCCATTTTATGGCGAAGGAGGTGTGGCAATGGGTATACGACCACAAGGATCCACTGGTCCTATAATATAACATAGAACTCAGCATTAGCTGGTCCAATAAGCTGATTGGATGGCCTGTTAAAGGCACAGCTAAGGCACCAGACAGGAAAACACCGCAGTGTTGGAATATTGTCCTTCAGAGTGAATAATATATACCTACATATCAACAAATGATATGCGGTATTGTATTTCTAATAGCTAGAATACATGTCCGGGAACCAACTCAGTGACCCACTTACAGAATTTGTGTTTCTTGTTTCTACATACTCATGTCTGCTTCTCAAGGGTGATGCTTCCACCAGAAAACACTTTAAGGGTTCCACCTAACCCGAAACTACAATTACCACCTGGTCACTTTAGGCTTCTCATTTTGGTAGAGCAGAAGGCAAAGAAAGGAATTACTCTACTAGTGGGCATAACTATCTCTGATTATCATAAGAAGTTAGGGTTTCTGTTACCTAATGGAGGCAGGGAAGAATATGTTTGTCACTCAGATGATCCACTGGGGTGTCTTTTAGTGCTTCCATGCCTGATGATAACAATGAACGTACAGTTACAGTAACAATGACCTAATAATGGCAAGGCAACAAAGGGCTCTAACCCCTCAGAGATAAAATGTTGGGTTGTCCCAAACGGTAAATGACTTAAACCAGCTGCAGTGTTGGTCAAGAGCAAGGGTAATCTAGAATGAATGATAGAAGAGAATGTATAGACTATGGCTTCAAGACCAATTGAAGCAGGGGGACCATAGCTTGTTCAATTAACTCTCCTGTATTACTTAATTTTAGAGACTATGGCCTGTACCTCCTTGAAAATTTTGATGTCGGAGTATACTTAACATAGGGTATGAGTGTATCTGAGTAGTAGTGCAAAGGGTGAACCAAGGCAGACACACATATGTTGTGCAAAGGGTAAATTGTTGCACATTAGAATCTTTATTGATTATTTTAAATTTAAGATTTCGCTTTACATAGCAAAATTGCACTTATTCCTTTTCTCCATTGGACTCTTCATGGCACCATTAAAATGATTTCATTGTCAGTTGATCAATATTTTATTTACTTCTATTGTTAGTGCTCCTCCGAAGTCTCTTTTGTTGGAGGTTACTCGAGATGGGGCTCATAGACTTAGCTGCAACTGATGTTTAACATTAAGTTTTTAGGTATCAACATTTTGTTTTTAAAAATAGTTAAACCATTCCAATCCATGATTATGCAACTAGTTTACTCTTCAGAACACTCTGTAAGGCATGCATACCAAGATGAATATATTGCTAGACAGATAAGTAAAAATATAGATATAGACAGTTGATTTTAAAATTTACTTCTGGAAACTGTAAGCAACGACTTGTGGGAAGAGTTAATTGTTGCTAATTGGAATCTTGATTTTTTAATGTGAGATTCAAATTAACCTTTTCATTTTGTTCCACTGTGCTCTTCATCATTTCTTTAACCAACGCCATACTTTTAAAAAGTATGTACAACGGACCCATTATATACTTTGGTGCCTGCTACTGCCAATGCTCCTTAGCAAGCTCCTTTTAGAGGTAAATCTAGGAGGTTGTCATTATGTAAAGACTTCATGTGATACTTACCTAAATATTGCCTAGCGTTATGGACTGAATATTTGTCCCCTCCCCCAAATACATATGCTGAAGCCCTAACCCCCAATGTGATGGTACTTGGAGATGGGGCCTTTGGGAAGTAGTTACAGTTAGATGAGCTAACGAGGGCAGTCCCTATTCTGATGAGATTAGTGTCCTTATAAGAAGAGAGACCAGAGAGCTTGCTCTCTTCCTCCTTCACTGTGTGTGCACCATGAGGAGGTCATGTGAGCACACAGTGAAACGGCTGCCAAGAGAAGAGGCCTCAGAATGAAATCTACCTTTGGTGACAACATTGACATTCTTGGTATTCTGTTTGAAAATCAATCAACCATAAATATACAGGTTTATTGTTGGGAAAACCTCTGGAGGATCCCCCAACCTGGCCCATGAGCACTCCCAATGCCCTGAGTGCCAAACCCATACCTATCACAGTCCGAAACCAGCTCCTTGTCTGTACTTCTCAAGGGCAGGAGCAAGAGCAAGTCCTGGTAGACAGGGAGTATGCTCAGAAAATGCACTATGGCAAGGGAAAAAACACAAATGTGAGCTGTAGCACCACTTATGAGAAGACAAAAAGGAGGCTATCAGCAGCCAGCCTGGTGTATTGTAAAATGGAGAGAAGATACACAAGATGAAGAATTATGCCACAAGAGGGAGCAAGAAGCATGGAGAGGAGGTGTATCCAAATAAGGTCTAAGAAAGCTTCAGAGTTTATAGCAGGACTGATGAAAGGCTTTTCTCCCCTGAAGACAGTTATTAAAGATTGGAGGAGGTGACTCCTATTTCAAAAGCAAAAACAGCAATGGAAAACTCCAAGGAACATGAAAAATCAAGGGAACATGACATCACCAAAAGATCACAATAATCTTCCAGTAACCAAACACAAAGACATGGAGATTTATGATTTACCTGATAAAAAATTCCAAATAGCTATTTTGAGGAAATGCAGTGAGCTACAAAAAACACTGAAAGACAATTCAGTGAAATCAGGAAAATAATGCATGAACAAAATGAAATTTAACGTAGAGAAAGAAACACAAAAAAGAACCAAACAGAAATTTGGGAGCTGAATAATTCATTGAATGAAACAAAAAATGCAATAGAGAACATGAATAACAAAATAGACCAAACAGAAGATAAAATCAGTGAGTTAGAGGACAGGAACTTGGAAATAACTCAGTCAGAGGATAACAAAGAAAAAAAGAATGAAATAGTGAAGAAAGCCTATGTGATCTATGGAACATTACAAAAAAGAACAAATTTCAGAATCATTGGAGTTCCAGAAGGAGAAGAAAGGGTAAGAAAGTTTATTTAAAGAAATAATAGCTCAAAACTTCCCAAACCTGGGGTGAGATTTGGATGTCCAAGTTCATGAAGCTAATAGATCACCCCATTATCTCAATTAAAAATGACCTTCTCCAAGACACATTATAATAAAACTGTCAAAAATCAAAGACAAATAGAGAATCCTAAAAGCAGGAAGTAAAAAGATTGTAACCTACAAAGGAACATCCATTAAAGAATCACTAGACTTCTCAGGAGGAACTGTATAGGCCAGTAGAGAGTGGAATGATATATTCAAAGTGTAGAAAGAAAAAAATTGCCAGCCGAGAATACTCTACCTGTCAACATTGTCCTTCAGGAATGAAGGAGAAATAAAGACTTTCCCAGACAAACAAAGCTGAGGGAGTTCATCACCATGAGACCTGCCTTACAAGAAATGCTGAAAGGAGTTCTTCAACCTGAAATTAAAAACACTAATTGTTAACATGAAAACATATGAAAATATACAACACAGTGATAAAGAGTGACATAGAGTCAGGTTCCAAAAATTCTAATTCAGTGATATGATGGTGTATTAACCACTTAACTATAGTATAAAGTTTAAAGGTAAATAATATAAGGAATAACTATAGTGACTATAATTTGTTAATGAATGCACCATATAAAAAGAGGTAAATTGTGACATCAAAAACATAAAAAGGGGGAGTAAGAGGGGAGAGCTTTTGTATGTGATCAAAGTAAGTTGCTATCAGCTTAAAGTAGACTGTTAAAAATATAAGACGTTTTATGTAAGCTTTATAGTAACGACAAAGCAGAAACCCATCATAACTTCACAAAAGATAAAGAGAAGTGAATCAGAGAAATAGATACTATGGAAAGTACCAACTCACAAAAGTAGACAGAAAGAGAGGAAAAAAGGAACAATGGAACTACAAAACAGCCAGAAAACAATAACGTGGCATTAGGAAGTGCTTACATGTCAATAATTACTCTAACTGTAAACAGACTGAATTCTTCAGTCCTAAGGCATAGAGTGGCAGGATGGATTAAAAAAACAAGACCCAACTATATGCTGCCTACAAAAGACTCACTTCAGCTCTATGGACAATCATAGACTAAAAAGGAAGGGATAGAAAATGATATTCCATGTAAGTGGAAGCCAAAAGAAAGTGTGGGTAGCTATACAACACCAGACAAAATAGACTTTATGCCAAAAATGATTAACAAGAGACAAAGAATATCATTATATAATGATAAAGAGGTCAACTCATCAAGAAGATTTAACAACTGTAAATACATATGCACCCAACATCAGAAGACCTAAATACAGTAAGAAAATACTAAGAGATCCAAAGGGAGGAATAGACAACAACACCATAATAGTAGGGGATGTCAATAACTCACTTTCAACAATAGACAGATCATCAAGGCAGAAAATAAACAAGGAAACATTGGACTTGAACCATACTTTAGACCAAGTGGACTGAACAGATATATACAGAACATTCTATCCAACAGCATCAGAATACACATTCTTCTCAAGTGCATATGGAACATTCTCCATAACAAGACAAAGTGCCCCACTCTCACTACTCTTATTCAACTTAGTACTGGAAGTCCTAGCTAGAGCAATCAAGCAAGATAAAGAAATAAGAGACATCCAGGGACTTCCCTGCTGGTCCGGTGGGTAAGACTCTGCGCTCCTAATGCAGGGGGCCTGGGTTCAATCCCTGGTCAGGGAACTAGATCCCACATGCATGCCGCAACTAAGAAGCCCACATGCTGCAACTAAAGATCTTGCATGCTGCAACTAAAACATGCTGCAATGAAGATCCCACATACCACAACTAAGACCTGGCATGGCCAAAATAATAAATAAATATTTTAAAAAAAGAAATAAGAGGCATCCAAATAGGAAAGAAGGAAGTAAAATTGTTGTTATTTGCAGATGATATGATCTTACATAGAGAAAATCCTAGAGACTCCACCAAAAAACTGTTGGAACTAATCAACGAATTTGGTAAAGGTGCAGGATATAAAATCAATATACAGAAGTCAATTGCATTTCTATACACTAACAACAAAATATCTGAAAAGGATATAAAGAAAAGAATCCCATTTACAATAGCATCAAAAGCAATAAAATACTTAGGAATAAATTTAACCAAGGAAGTGAAAGATCTGTACCTTGAAAAATCATAAAATGTTGGTGAAAGAAAGTAAAGACAAATAAATTAGAAGATATCCTGTGATCATGGATTGGAAGAATTAATATAGTCAGAATGTCCATACTACCCAAAGCCATCTATAAATGCAATACAATCTTTAACAAAATTCTAATGGTGTTTTTCACAGAAATAGCAAAAAAAATCCTAAAATTTGTATAGACCCAAAGAAGACCCTGAATAACCAAAGAAATCCTGAGAAAGAAGAACATAGCCAGAAGCATAACACTTCCTGATTTCAAACTATTCTACAAAGCTATAGTAATCAAAACAGTATAGCACTGGCATAAAAATAGACACATAGACCCA